>NW_006921915.1:2143170-2159459 GCF_000298275.1 Orycteropus afer afer
GGATCGGGCAGTGTTTCGTTCTGCTGTGCATGGGGTCGCTATGAGTCGGAAACGACTCGACGGCACTTAACAACAACAACAACAACAACAGTGATTCAATTTGTGTAAGAAATAAGTCTTTATTGTTTTAAGCTTCAAATAATCCAAGGTTATTTAATACAAAAGCAGTACCTAGGTGTAGGCAAGTAGGCAATTTTGGCTATTTTTCTTATTATTGTGTACTTAGCATTTAGAGTCCTATGGGACACAGTTCTACTTTGACATTCATGGGGTCACTATTACTCACAACAGACTTGATGGCAACGATCTCTAGAATAAGATCTTGTTCATACTGACTTCTCAAAGAAAACGATAGTTGAATCAACGAATGAGACATTTGATTACTACTAATTTTCAGATTTTAATTATTTCTCTACAGAAGTCAAGAACAATCCCTCACTGAGCCTTACTATTAATCATTTCAATTTCTTAGTTTCCATGGGGAAAAAAAAAAAAAAAAAAACAGAAAGAAAAGACTTCTGTTAGAATATCTCTGGGGTTGTAAAGTTGGATCATATTTATGATTTAGATTAATTTTTAACCTGGATTATAGGAGAGTCAACGCCTTTCCTATCTTCTATGATGCATATTGATGGTAAAAAAGCCTATGAATTGAAATAAAATGAGAAATTAGAAATGTTTGCCAAGTTCCTTAGATGTCTCTGTTCGGTCAGACACTATTACTATTATGAACACTATTACCTCTTTGGAGGAAAGACAGTATTACTTAACATAGGATTTCACTCTGATTAAGGAGAAGAGAGAAGTTATTGCTCTAAGTCTGGTGTCAGTCACAAATTATAGTGCCTGCAAAAAGGGCATGGCAGTGGCATCCTCTGACCTCCTCCAACCTCATAAAGTAGAGACAGAATCACCACCAACAGCACAAGGATTATTCCAATGAGACCAGACATGTCACCACCCTCCAAACTATGTTCTAATTCTGACACTATCCAACCCTCTTATGGCACTCACTACTTCTCTGATGAGTTCAATAATTCTTTTCAATAGCCACACAGAACTCACAGACAAAAATCCCAATTATAGTGTTTATTAGGGAAGTAACAGGCTACAACTCAAGTTCAGAAAACTCTCAACGTACAATTCTTCAATAAGGAAAAATCTCCCCTCGGCTCTGCCCTCAACATGCCTCTCTGACCCTTGGCCTTTCTGCCAGGCCACAGACCTGCTCAGGCAAGTGTTACAAAACTCTTTTAGCTCTGCCAATAGGTACACCTAGATGTACCCCACTGTGCTAGCAAGACTTGTGCCCAAATACACTCAGCTTTCTTTCTTCATGGGCCAGCAAGCCCACCACCCTATATCATGCCTCATAGTTCCACTGTTGCTGTCTTCAGCCAAGAATCTTTGCTGGGTGTCTCTGCCATGGAGTTCCAGCACAGGGATCACAGATCCAAGGATGGGCTCTGTTCCACTCCACCTCCAGCTCTTCTCTCTTGATGACAGTGAGATTTCCCCTTTCTGTCTCTAGGAAAGCTCAATTTCAGCCTGGTAGAATGGCAAAACCAACCAATCCCTATATCATAGTTCCATACACCTTATTTGCATGGTCTCACCCATGCAAGGGTCCCATGTACCTTATGTACATTACCCACAAGCTATACATTCTCCTTGGTAGGCCATAAGCATCTTACATTTGCATAGGTCCACCCAGTACTTTGAGGGGAGTCACAAAGACCATGGCTATAAAAGTCATGCAAGTAATTCAGTGCATCACACTGCCCACAATAAAATACAATGAAAACATCACTGAGGAGTGTGATAGTGCATGCTGTCACATAGGATGATCACAATGCATTTCTAGGGTATTTTTGAACCATTTTGTGATAAAATAATGTACTTTAAATACAATAGCTATTACTAGAAATCAAGAGAATTTGTTATCTGTCTGTGTAAATGACTCTGAGCAGATTGCACTGTAGGAATAGGAATAGTTTGAAGCATTTGGTCACACCACAAGATAGACATAGTCAATATAAGATACAACTGAAGAAAAATAGAGGATTACTCAGTTGTTTATGACAAGTTGTTAGTGGAATCATCAATTTTATCCTTTTTTATCCCTCCTTTTTGTTTCAGAGTTTCTTAAGTTTCTGACATTTCATCTGCTTTTAAACAGCTGCCAGCAGAACATTTTATGTTATTGTGACAGAAGTCATTGCTAATAATGCCTGTTATGAATAGCAGCAAAGATGTTACACTGTGGAGCCATACACAGTCTGCCTTCCTGGTATGAGTCTTCTTGGCAGGAGTAGGTGACCTAACTCATCTTCTTCCATCCCAGGGGTAAAGATAACACAGTTTTTTTTTTTTTTTTTTTTTTTTTTAATCTAGTCCTTTTTGTTTGTTTTTATTTATGAATATACTTCTGGGAGTTTTCATTACTGTGCTTATTTTTACAAATTCTTCCAGATGATCCCAAATCACTTTTATTTGTGTTAGAGGTCTCTCCAAGACAATGGCCATTTTGTTGATTTTAAGGACCTGGGCTAGATAAGTTTCAATTAACCCATAAGTTGAACCCTGAGTATGTTATGGGTGATGTTTCCTGTAGTCCTGGGATCAAGATATTTGTTATGACAAAATCATAGACAAGAGCAGTATCAGAGGTTTTTTTTTTTTTTTTTTTTTTTTCTTTCCTAGTAAACCATCTCTAAGGAACTTAAGTGATGTAGTACTAAGGCATTTAGACTGCTAACCAGAAGGTTGGTGGTATAAACCCATCAGCCACTCTGAGGAAGGACGACTGGAAAATGTACTTCTGTAAAGAGTTACCATCTCATAAGTATTGGTTTGGGTGAAGAGAAGGGCAATGTACCAAATGTGAGTGACCAGTATGGTTGTACTGAGGAAGAGAAAGACATAGAGAGGTACGTGGGAGGTATAGACAACAAAGATGAACCCTTTTGCACATACAGTACTATGTTGTCTGTGAAGGCAAGCATGGGTATGCAGGTGGATAGATGGGTGGTCAGGCTGAACTATTAGGTATGTCAATGAAGTGAGGAGTGTATCCAAGAACATATATAGGGTTAGAAGACAATGGCCTGTAAGTTTATGTGAATGATCAGAATTCCCAGGTGTATAGTAGAGCTGACAAGGGGCAAGGTTGTAGTCACTGCTTGGTCACAGCCAGCTACCCAAAGGGACTGAGTAGTTGAACCTGTGGGCTCAGAACCATAGTCACAGGGGACATTGAGCTCAATTGGCATAACATACTGCACAAGACATTGTTCCACCTCCTACTTTGGCGAGTAGTGACTGGGATCTTAAAGCTAGTAAGCTGCCATCTAGATGCAATGATGGGTCTCTCCTCATATAGAGCAAAGAAAAATGAAGAAAACAAAAAATTTATGGAAACAATTGGTCCTAGTGACTGCTACACCATCCTATCTGCAGCCTATATGACTATGAGACTAGAAGAACTAGATGGTGCCCTGATACCACTGTCATCCACTTGGAAGGGGATCTATGTAGGAGATCCTTGAAAGAGAGGGAGAACAATGTGAAACAAAACTTAAAGTCATTTGGAGAAAAAAAAAGGGGGGGGGAGCAGCTTTGCTGATCTGATACAGCCTGGTGTAACCACTGAGACTATGGCCCCGAGCTGCCCTTTAGGTCTGGAATTGAACCCACATCTGTGGTTTCCAGCCAAACAGAAGACAGGCATATGAGTTGAACATTTACCTGAGGTAGATACACTTCCTGGAGAGAACAATCATGGGAGAAAGAAGGGCTGTTTATGCACAGGGAGACAGTTCAGGGGCAGGAGTTCATGGAGGGATGGACACAGGGAAGAGGTAACAATCAGGAGGAAATGGGAGGGCAGCTGTTACATTGTGGTAAATTGTGGTCAATATCATGAGACAAAGTGTATGTAAACTGCTTCATGGAAAGTGAATTTGCTCTATAAATTTTCACCCAAATCACAAATTAAAAAAAAAAAAAAATTACCTTCTCAGAAAGCCAAAGGGGTTTGCTATGAGTCAGAATCAATGTGATGACAGTGAGTTTTTTTTTTTTTTTTGTTAATAAACCATCTCTATCACTCATCTGCCAGTTGATCCTATCATGGTTTCTGGTATGTTGTTGTGATACTGAAAGCTATGTCACCACTATTTCATGTATCAGCAGAATCATCCATAGCAAGTAGGCAGGTTTCTGCAGAGCTTCCAGACCAAGCCAGACTAAGAAGAAAGATCTAGCAATCTACTTCTGGAAATTAGCCAATAAAACCCTTATGCATTACAACAGAACATTATCCCACTATCTTAATTTGGAAACATCTTCAGGAGGGGTCAGTATTGGAGGATAAAATTATGCTTGGTGAAGTAGAGAGCCCACAAAGGCAAGGGAGACCCTCGCAAGATGTATTGGCACAATAGCAGCAATGAAGTATTGAACATGTCAGCAATTGTGAAAATGATGCAGCACTGAGTATTTTTTTTTTTTTTTGGTTGTATATAGGTTCCTATGAGTCAATTTTCACTCCAGGGCAACTAAAAGAGCAACATCAAATGAGTCATGTGCTTTTGGGAGTGTAAATTCAACGAGTCATATGGTAACTGTTGTTTCACACCATGGGCCCATATATTGAAGGATATCAGTCTTTTCACTGAGCACTATACAAAGAGACCAACTCCTGGTTGAGACAACTACTCAGTGATTATAGGGAATAAGTTGTTGCCCTGAGTCTGGTGTCACTCATTGCTTATACTGTAAGAAAGACACAAATTTTAATTTGAAACATACAGATAGGTCTAGTCTGAGAAACATTATTCAACACCACTTTACAGAGGCCTCCATTCCCACACTTCTGCCTCTATTCACAAGTTACTAAAACTTTTTTTTTTTTTTTTTTTTTTTTTGCGTCAGTTAATTCCAGAACAGAAACTCGGTGAGAACTTTGCAATACAAGGTCAACTAAAACAGTTAAAAGTCTTGTCAGCAGACAGCAGGGAAGTTTCATAACCCAAAGCAAGGGAGAGCCCTAGTGGTGTTTTTCAGTATCTAGACCCTTTGAATACTGCACCAATGTCACCCCACAGAAGTAGAATGAAACCCAGCCAAAATTTGGTTCAGATGTTGAGACTGAACACTAAACACACTAAGGAAGTATGAAAAGTTTTATTGCTCATGCAATGAGACCTTCTGGTGAGCATAGGGCTGATTCTCATCGTACTCTGAAAATTCCTTGAGAGAGCTGAGAAAGAAAATTGTCTTAGCTTTTCTGGTGGTTAGGGAATTGGGCTAAGGTGGTACTGCATTTGCCAGGTTTTGTATGGTGTGAATGTCACATCAGAACCAAAGGAGGAAGAGCTAAGGCTTTCTTAAATCTTGGTTAAGTATGGGACAGAAGAAGAAGAGGTAGTGGTTTGGGCTTAAAATTTATCAACAATCAAATATCAAAAATGGAATCAGACATGTTTTTTTTTTTTCTCTAGTCAACTTTAATCTCTTTTATAAAATTATCTTTCCCAATCCAACATACTCAATTCACATTCAATTAATGACAAACAAGTTCAGAAAAAAAAAAAAAAAAAAATCACAAATTCAATCACTTTTCAACATTTCTAAGTTGACCGACCACCCATATTACTATTGTTGTTAAGTGCCGTCGAGTTGTTTCCGACTCATAGTGACCCCATGCACAGCAGAACAAAACACTGCCCGATCCCGCGCCAGCCCACAATCCCTGCTATACTTGAGCCCATCATCGCAGCCACCGTGTCAATCCATCTTGCTGAAGGCCTCCCCCTCTTTCATTTTTCGTTACTATTGGCTCTCAGTTATTCTGCATAATTGGGCTCATATTCTCTCTCTCTTTTTTTTTTTTTTCCCTAAAATCATACAAAACTTTCCAACTCAGTTTAAGGTGCAAAAGAGAAACAACTATGCATTGTTAAAAGAAGAATTGGAAAACAGAAAGTAGATACTTAGAGAATGGATGGAAGAATTCTAAGGAGTGAATTCTAGGATAGGCCACAAGAAATACCTTCTAGAAATACTAAAATAATTCACGAAAGGGGGTACCACCTAAGAGCCACATGAAGCTATACCAGAATTACTTTTACATCAATACCAAAAAAAAACCACTGCCATGGAGTCAGACCTGACTCATATTGACCCCTCTTGGGTTTCCAAGGTGGTATGTCTACATAAGTAGTTTGCCAACCTTCCTTCCAAGGAGTGTCTGGTGGATTTGAACCTCCAGCCTTCTGGTTAGCAGTCAAATGCCTTAGGCATTATGCCACCAGAGCTCCCTGTATATCATTACATTTCTAAATAAATGATTGTTTTAAGGATTTAACTTAATAGTCCATATATAGTATACCATTACAATATTACTTGGTACTTAGAAAAAATGGCCATTTACTTTAACACGGTATGTTTTCCTTTTTGCCATGCATGGTGTGAATCACATCAATATTTTATTATGTTTATGATTTATTTTATAATTTTTAAAGAAATAAAATTAATTATTCATTCTAATTTTTGAGGGAGAGTCTACCACTTCTAGTCACATTACTTTAGAAATTTTTTCAGCAAAATGTGAAAATGTAGAAAATACTTTGTAAATCTAACTCTAATCTATCAACTTTCCAAAATATTTATTTTTTCTACCATCTGCTTATTACTGTATGCTGATTTACTTTATGGGTATGAAACTACTTTTACTAGGGAGCTATGTAACATATTTTTAATTCCTCAGATGAACTTGATATTAAATTTTCCTTATAATTATCAGTATTTATTTTAACACTTCAATTGTATTAAAATTAGAATACATATGATTTGCAAATATATCATACCTTAGCCAGATTGTTAAAAGAAAGAGAACACATGTTTTGTCAGCTTTGGTACATAGTGATGGTCCCAAAATGGGAGAAGCCATAACTTGTTTGGTTTATGTCATCTCATTTGTAACAGCTAATTTTGCTGTTATGTATAGAAACAAAAAGTTAAGAAATCCAAATTTAAAAGAAAAATGAAGACCCTGTCTTTCTATTCATAAGATAATATTGGTTACTCAAATCCATCCAAATCTCTCTTTACACACTTCAAAGCAATGTAAATGAACATCAAACACAAATAAAATTACAAGTTACTAATGTCCAGAGCATAGAGAGAGACAGGGAATACTTCTAAATTGTGAAAGCCGACAAAGTTTCTGTAACCTTCAGAGACATAGTTTTTTCGTTTTGCTTTGTTTTTAAAATGGTACAAGTTTATAAAATCATATATACTGTGGTCGTGTATAGTTTTCTATTTAAAATAAAATGTTACCAAATTCTATATTAGCTTAACTCATCTGAATTTATTAATTGGATAAGACCATCTTCAAACATCAGACTTTGAATTCATCAAAAGGCAATAAGAAGAGCTATTTTCTTGAAGTAATTTTAGTTATATGGAATTTATTGGAAAATGAGACAAATATGAAACATTGGTTGAAATTTCTTACTTGTAGAATGTTGCTGAAATTTTCAGAACAGTTTTGTTTCTATCTTCTATAACAAGTGTTAATCATATGCAGAGTAAGTCAACCAGTCATCAAAATATAGAAGTTACGCTTTTTACCAAGTGTCAGTTTTTATCACTTCATATATCATGGTAGATTAAAGATGGCCATAAATTAACTGATTTCTCTCCCTTACAAATGTTTTTGAACTTCTCAAGTATTGAAAAACTAGCTAATTTACCAAATAGAGAAAGTGAATTAAAAATTTTGTGCTACTTAAAGTATATTTCATTTTTTTTAAATGTTAATTCTGAAAATCTGAGCAATAAAATTCCAACTTAATATTTAAAAAGAAAATTTCACATTTTGAAAACGCTCTTCTGTTCTTATGTGCAAAATAAACAATGATGTATGAAAAATGTGAATTCTGACATAATTGATTAAGGTCCAGAATTATCTATCCAAGTTCTGACCTCCTTTAAGGTGATCAATAATAGGGCAGCCTATCAGGATGAAGTCATATTATTTAAAAGTTTAAAATAGAAAAGGGGATGAACCCAGTACATTGAGGCCTACTTCCAGTACTTTCTATAACTGAAACACAGAGTTAGGAGCTACAATAGATGAGAGATATAAGGAAGAGAGGTCTCTGATAAGCTAATTCTATGAGAAACTCATAAATCAGTTTACTGGAAGGAGAGGTTAACCTACAAGGTCAAGAAGCAATCCATAGCCTATAACACATTTGTATGTTAATATAGGTCGGTAGTTTTAACCTGAGTTGTGTTCAGACTCCACTTCTTCATCTCATTCAAGTGATTTTACCTGATTGGTCCTTTGCATCTCTAGCACAAAATAAAACTTAAAAAAAAAAAAAAAATCATTGCCATTGAGTTGACTGCAACTCATAGTGACCAGCATTGGGTTTCCAAGGCTGTAAATCTTTACAGAAGACTACCTCATCTTTCTTCCATGGAGTGGCTGGTGGGTTCAGATTGCCTACTATTGGTTAGTAGTCAACTTCTGTAACCACTACACCACCAGAGTTCCTTTTAGTATGAAATAAGTATCATAAAATAAAAAGACTAGTACTTTCATCACTGATTACTTTTGAGGATTAAGTAAAATGTTCTGTACAAACAATTTACCACAATGGCTAGTATATAGAAACTTTTCAATAAATGGTAGACTGTGACACAGGGTTTCATTTAGTAATTATAGCAGATGGTGAGTGGAGAAGGAAGAGTTCACAGTGATGTTGGGGCTTTGGCTTGGTGTTGTAAAACACTGAGCCTTTAATGGTATCATCATAACATAGAATAAGAACTGAGAATAAGTTGAGGGCACGAGAGAACTCCATTTTACATGAATTCTAAGGAACCCTGGTGGCACAGTTGTTACATGCTTGGCTGCTAATCAAAAGATTGGTATTTGAGCTCACCCAGCATTTCCATGCAAGAAAAGTCCTGGTGATCCACTTTCATAAATATTACAGCCTAAGAAACCCTATTAGGCATTTCTACTCCTAAAAGAAATAACAGTAAATGTATTTGTCTTACCATAAATGACAACATTCAATTATTAAAAGAAATAAAGGCATGGAAGAAGCGATTAATCATTAATTTATATGGCTTCCCAAGAGCCAATGCCCGGAATTCAGACTTCTAGCTTCCAGAAGATATCTGAGTAACCCCAAGGACACTCCAGACATAGATGACTGGAAAGGTGCGACATTCCCCTTGTTACTCACCCACTTGGTGAATGGAGGTTCAGCCATTCCCCACTCCCACCCACCTTCTGGGCCCACAGGAACTCCATCCCATTCTGTGTGCTTGGAAGGACCATAGGTGCCCTGTCCTGCCCTCCCCCAATTTTTTTTTTTCCCTCTCCTTTTTCTGGTTTTTAGTTTGCCTGTTTTTGTCTGTTTTAAAACTACTACTATTATTGATACTTTTATACTTTTCACTATTAGTACCCTCCCAGGTACTAGTTTTCAGCTTTTTTCTTTTCCCTGTTCCTGGTTGCAATTTTTTTTTTTTTCTTCTTTTTTTCTTGTGATTAACCCTGTTCCTTGTTTTTGCTTTCTGCATTTTTCTCATTTTTTGTCTTCATTATTCTCCTTCTAGGTCTTCTTTCTCTTATTGCCCTATCCCCAGATATTACAGATTTTCTTGTTTTTTCTCTGACCTTCTTGTTTGCCTGGAGGGTACAGCCATTTTGAATGTTTATAAGTGGCAACCACTTTAGATTTTAAAATGATAGCATTCTCACTCAGATTCCAGGGACTTAAGAACAGGGAAAGAGGCAGGAAGCAGGGAAAGGACAGAAAAGGCAAAAGAGATTAGAAAAGATCAAGGAGTTAGCCGCAGAGACCCAGGTGAAGACAGGGAACACAGGCCACACCCACAAGGAGTGAGGAGAGAAAGCAGCGATAGGACAGAAAAGGCAAAGGGAATAGGAACAGATCGAGGAGTCAACTGCAGTGAGCCAGGTGGGGAGAGGGAACCCACCACAAGCAGTGAGGTGGGAAGCAGGGAGAGGACAGAAAAGGCAAAGGGGACTGGAACAGATAGAGGAGTTAGGCACAGGGATCCAGGTAAGGTGGTTGGAGGGGTTTCCAACAGCTAAGGGAGACAAACTTTTCTGTCAGTTTGTTCTACTATGGTGACGTGTTGCTGTGAGTCTTGAGTCTGTGTCACTGGTGGTTCAAACACAGTGGGGTGCCCCTGTTGCATACATATCAGGCTGGCTTGCAGACTGAAACAGATTGGAATGAGGAGGCCATCCACTTCTCAAAGAATTGGCTAGGGAAAACCTTATGAATAGCAGAGAAAGACTGTCTGATACATTACTGTGCAAATTTATGAATACTCCAGAAACATTGTCCAATACAGAGGAGGAAGATGAGTCCCTTAGCTTAGAAAGCTTTCAAAGTAGGACTGGGAAAGAGCTGCATTATCAGAGTAAAATCAGCCTTACTAATATGGATAAGATAAAGCTTTCAAGACCTCTATTTGCTGACATGGCACCACTCAAATTGAGGAGAAACAGAGGCAAACATTCATTAATAATCAGAACATGGAATGTACAAATTATGAATCTAGGAAAATTGGAAGTTGTCAAAAATGAAATGGAATGCATAAAGATCGATATCCTAAGCATTGTTGTTGTTGTTGTTATGTGCCATCAAGTTAGACTTCACTCATAGCGAGCCCTCCTTGGATTTCCAAGGAAGTATTAATACAGAAGTAGATTGCCTCATCTTCCTTCTGAGGAGTGGCTGGTGGGTTTGAACCTTCAGCCTTCTGGTTAGCAGTCAACTGCCTTTAGCCACTACACTACTTAGAGCTCCCTGTATCAGTGAGCTGAAATGGACTGGTTTGGCCATTTTGAATCAGACAACCATACAATCTACTATGCTGGAAATGACAGTTTAAAGACAAATGGCATGGCCTTCATCATCACAAAGGATGTTTCAAGATCTGTCCTGAAGTACAATGCTGTCAGTGATAGGATAATATCCATACGCCTACAAGGAAGACCCATTAATATGACTATTATTTAAATTTATACATCAACCACCAAAGCCAAAGATGGGGATATTGAAGATTTTTATCAACTTATACAGTCTGAATTTGACCGAATTTGCAATCAAGATGTGTTAATTATCACTGGTGACTGGAATGCAAAGGTTGGAAACAAAGAAGAATCACTGGTAGTTGGAAAATTTGGCCTTGGTGACAGAAAATGCTGAACTCGAATGGTAGAATTTTGCAAGACCAATGACTTATTCATTGCAAACGCCTTTTTTCAACAACACAAATGACGGATCAACATGTGGACTTCATGAGATGGAACACACAGAAATCAGATCAACTACATCTGTGGCAAGAGGCGATGGAAAAGCTCAATATCTTCATCCAAAACCAGGCCAGGAGCTGATAGTGGAACAGACCATCAACTGCTCATATGAAAGTTCAACTTGAAGTTAAAGACAATTAAAACAAGTCCACAAGAGCCAAAATAGGATCTAGAATAGATCCCTCCTGAATTTGGAGACCATCTAAAGAATAGATTGGATGCATTGAACACCAATGACTGGAAACCAGATGAATTGTGGGATGACATCAAGAGCATAATCCATGAAGAAAGCAAGAGGTAACTAAAAAGATAACAAAAGAAGAGAAGACCAAAATGGATGACAGAAGAGACTCTGAAACTTGTCCTTGAGTAGACAGTAGCTAAAGCAAATGGAAGAAATGACAAGATAAAAGAATTGAACCAAAGATTTCAAAGAGTAGCTCGAGAAGACAAAGCCAATTATTATAATGAAATTTGCAAAAACCTGGAGTTTGAAAACCAAAAGAGAAGAACATTATTGGCATTTCTCAAGCTGAAAGAATTGAAGAAAAAAAATAAGCTCTGAGTTGCAATATTGAAAGATTCTAAGGGCAAAACGTTGTATGATGCAGGGAACATCAAGAGAAGTTGTCAGGAATACCCAGAGTCACTGTACCAAAAAGAATCTTCATCCATTTCAGGAGGTGGCACATGGTCTAGAACCAATGGTACTGAAGGAGGAAGTCGAAGCTGCAGTGAAGGAATTGGAAAAGAAAAAGGCTCGGGAATTGACAGAATACTGATTGAGATATTTCACCAAATGGATGCTGCACTTGAGGCACTCACTCAGTTATGCCAAGAGATTTGGAAAACAGCTACTTGGCCAACTGACTGGAAGAGATCCATATTTGTACCCATTCCAAAGAAAGGTGATCCTACAGAATGTGGTAATTATAGAACAATATCATTAATATCACATGCAAGTAAGATCTTATTGAAAATAATTCAAAAATGGTTCAAGCAGTATATTGACAGAGAACTTACAGAGGTGCAAGCTGGATTTAGAAGAAGATGTAGACAAGGGATATCATAGCTGCTGTCACCTGGATCTTGGCTCAAGGAAAAGAAAACCAAAAAGATGCTTACTTGTGCTTTATTGACTATGCAAAGGCATTTGATTGTATGCATCATGACAAATTATGGATAACATTGAGAAGAATGGGAATTCCCTAACACTTGATTGTACTCATGAGGAACCTGTACCTTGACCACGAGACTGTCATTCGAACGGAATAAGGGGACACTGCATGATTTAAAAACAGGGAGGGAGTGTGTCAGGATTGTAACCTTTCCCCATATTTATTCAATCTATATGCTGAGCAAATAATCCAAGAAGCTGGACCATATGAAGAAAAATGTGGCATCAGGATTGGAGGAAGAATCATTAACAACCTGAGATACAAAGATGATACAACTTTGCTTGCTGAAAGTGAGGATGACTTGAGGCACTTACTGATGAAGATTGAGGAACACAGTCTGCAGTATGAATTACATCTCAATATAAAGAAGACAAAAATCCTCACAATTGGACCAAAGCAGAATCACGATAAATGGAGAAAAAAATATAGGTTGTCAAAGAATTCACTTGCTTGGTTCTACAATCGAGGCCAACGGAAGCAGCAGTTAGGGCATTAGATGACGTGTAGCACTGGGCAGGTCGGCTGTGAAGGAACTCTTTCAAGTGCTGAGGAGCAAGGATGTCTCCTTGAGGACTAAGTTGCACCTGACACAAGCCATGATATTTCGAATCGCCTCATATGCATGTGAGAGCTGGATAATGAATAAGGAGGACTGAAGAAGAGTTGATGCTTTTGAGTTGTGGTGCTGGTGAAGAATGCTGAAGGTACCATGGACTGCCAAAAGAACTAACAGATCTGTCCTGGAGGAAGTTCAGCCGAGATGGTCCTTGGAAGCAAGAATGGCCAGACTTCATCTCACCTATTGGTCATGTTGTCAGAAGGGACCCTCCCCGGAGACAGATATCATGCTTGGTAAGGTGGAGGGTTGACAAAAAAAGAAAAGGCCTTCAACGAGATGGATTGACATGGTGGCTGTGACAATGGGCTAAAGTATAGCAAGGATGGTGGAGCTGATGTGGGATCAGCGGTGTTTTGTTCTGCTGTGCATGGGGTCTCTATGTGTGGGAAATGACTTGACGGCACCTAACAACAACAACAGCATTTGAATGAACTCTTTTTTTAAAATGAGTTCATAGCTATTACAGTTTTGCATTATTGTTCTCTTTAATTTAAACACACTTCACTTCTTTTAAATTAAATGTTCTTATTTATTTTACTGTTATTGGTAGGCAAAAGTCTTACACTCAAAGTTGTTTTCTTGTTCTTAATACCTCTGCTTCCATAAAGGACTTAATTTTTCATTGTTTTGTATTTGTTGTCTTCAGAAGAGTCTAAATGTAATTTAGGTATAAACCACATAGATATTTATAGTATATATTGTATTTTATTTATAATGAAATGCAAGCATATGCAATCTAATAAATTTAATTTAGAAGAAAAACACATAAGCCCAAATACACAGCATGGCTTTATATGCCACCAAGGAAATGTTTCCTGCTTTTAAACAAGCAACTTTATATTGGTGACAATCAAAACAGTATGAGATTATTAACATCTTCTAAATCTCAAATGGAAAAATAATGAACCTAGAGCTGTGAAAAATAAACTCTTGGTGTGGTGCTTAAGGCATTTGACTGCTAACTAGAAGGCTGGCAGTTCAAACCCACCAGCCACTCTTAGGAAGGAAGGTTGAGTAATATACTTCCATAGTGATACTACCTTGGAAACCCAAGGAGGGGTCACTATGAGCCAGATGCGACTCCACAGCAATGAGTTGTTTTTTTTTTTTTTTTTAGATTATTAATGCTGAAACCATATTATTAAAGAGTATTTAACTCAATTTAAATTGACATATACAATATATGTACTGTGTTTGGTTCATTTGAACTTCAAGAATCTTACATATCTTTTTCTGGGTTCAGAGAGCCTCCACTGGCAAATGAGCTAGAGTAAGAAAGATTACAATATGGCCAACCACCTTTACTTTATGTAAGAATGCTGATAGTTAGGTCCTTGTTGTTGTTATGTACCGTGAGTCGCAACTGACTCCTAGTGACCCCTCCTTGGGTTTCCAAGACAGTATCACTATAGAAGTAGGTTGCCCCATTTTCCTTCTGAGGAGTGGCTGGTAGGTTTAAACCACTAGCCTTCTGGTTAGTATTCAAGGGCCTTAGGCACTATGTTACCAGAACTCCCAGTTAGGCCCTTACCTACTAACTATTGCTATTCTCATCAGAGTATGTGTTTTCTCACTGCTGTGGAGTGGTCTCAAACTCATAGTGACCCCTCCTTGGATTTCTGAGGTGATATCTCTGAAAAAGTAGACCGTCCAGTCTTCCTTCCAAGGAATGGCTGGTGGGTTTTAACTACCAGCCTTCTCGTTAGCAGTCAAATGCCTTAGGCATTGTGCCACCAGAGCTCCTAGTGTTGGTTTTAGAAGAGTTAATTAATCTGCAGTAAAAAAAGCTGCTTTATCCATTGACAATAGTCATCCTACACTTGAAGATAGGAGAAAATCTGTAAAATGGTGTTACAGATTCAATTATGTCCCCAAAAATAAGTGTTGGAAATTTAACCTCTATAAATGTAAATAGGAGTTCTGGTGTCATAGTGCCCAAGGCATTTGACTGCTAATTAGAAGGTTGAAGGTTCAAACCAACAAGCCACTCCTCGGAAGAAAGACTGTTGTTGTTGTTAGGTGCTATTGAGTCGTTTCTGACTCATAGAGACCCCATGCACAGAAGAACGAAACACTGCCTGATCCCATACCAGCACCATGATCCCTGCTATACTTGAGCCCATCATCACAGCCACTGTGTCAATCCATCTCATTGAAGGCCTCCCCTTCTTTCATCGATCCTCCACCCTACCAAGCATGTCAACCTTCTCCAGGGAATGGTCCCCTCTGACAACATGACCAAAATGGGTGAGATGAAGTCTGGCTATTCTCGCTTCCAAGGAGCATTTCTGGTGCACTTTCTCCAGGACAGATCTGTTAGTTCATTTAACAGTCCATGTTACTTCCAGCATTCTTCACCAGCACCACAACTCAAAAGCATCAACTCTTCTTTGGTCTTCCTTATTCATTGTCCAGCTCTCATATGCATACAAGTCCACTGGAAATATCATAGCTTGTGTCAGGCGTACCTTAGTCCTCAAAGAGACATCCTTGTTCCTCAGCACTTGAAACAGTTCCTTCGTGGTTGACCTTCACAATGCTACACATCATCTAATGTCCTGACTCCTGCTTCCATTGGCACCGATTGTAGAACAAAGGAACATGAATTCCTTGACAACCTCAATCTTCCCTCCATTTATTGTGATGCTGTTCATTGGTCCAGTTGTGAGGATTTTTGTTTTCTTTATCTTGAGGCATAATCCATACTGCAGACTGTATTCTTCAACCTTCATCAGTAGGTGCCTTAAGTCATCCTCACTTTCAGCAAGCAAAGTTGTATCATCTGTGTATTTCAGGTTGTTAATGATTCTTCATCCAATCCTGATGCTATGTTTTTCTTTATATAGTCCAGCTTCTCAGATTATTTGCTCAGCATATAAATTGAGTAAGTGTAAGGAAAGTATAAAACACTGATGCACTCCCTCCCTGATTTAAAAACATGCAGTGTCCCCTTGTTCTGTTCAAATGACATCCTTCTGGTCAAGGTACATGTTCCTCATGAGTACAATCAAGTGTTTGGGAATTCCCATTCTTCTCAATGTTATCCATAATTTGTCATGATCCACACAATCAAATGCCTTTGCATAGTCAATAAAACACAAGTAGACAT
>NW_006921915.1:2160474-2167819 GCF_000298275.1 Orycteropus afer afer
GGTTTTGGCTGAAGATATTGAGCTTTTCCACTGCCTCTTGCCACAATCTGATTCCTGTGTGTTCTATCGGGTGAGGTCCACGTGTAGAGCTGCCATTTGTGTTGTTGAAAAAAGATGTTTGCAATGATCAAGTCTTTGTTCTTTGTTATGTTAATGAGACAGTTTCAATTTAATGTGTGCTTTAAACTAATTTCTTTGGAGACATAAAGGAGAATAAACATGCAAACATAGAAGCAGAGATAGGGGAAAAGAGATTCCAATCCAGATGAAGATTGTCCAGGAGCAGAAGTTCAAAAAGGACAAGGACTTTCCTCCAGAGCCTACAGGGAGAGAGAGATTGAGAGAGAGAGAGAGAAAGAGAGAGAGAGGGAAGACTCGGTAATCTATTTCCGTAAGGCAGTGAGCTTGTTCTTTGTTTTTATAATTGTAAAAATAACCCTATTTGGAAATAGGAGTTTCTTTCCTTACTTTAATTAAATCATGCAATACTGGATGATTCCTAAGCTTAATCACATCTGAATTATTAAAACTGAAGTAGACCCAGAGATCAAACAGGTATGATGCCATGTAAAAATAGACATACAGGGTATACACATCTACAATTTCAGGATATCTGAAAATTGCAGGCAAAAACCCAAAATAAACAAAGAAAGACATTCCCCTACAGCCATACCCTGCTTTTGGACTGCTAGCCTTCTGAACAGTGAGAAAATAAATTTCTGTTATTTTGTTACAGCTGCACCAAGTAACTAAGACAAATGAGCTACAGAATTTCTTTCCACATATTATCTCATCTGTACTCTAAAATAATACTGTGGGGTAAGATGAAAATATTTATTTTTCTACTTTAAAATTAGGGAAACCAGGTTTCAATAGATCAGTTATAATATCTTAGGTCACTCTACAAGAAAAGAATAAATTTGTAGTATAAGCTTAACCATTATAAGCCTATTCTAATTTTTTTTTTCCTTGATACTACCTTGACATTCTTATTGTTAAAAAAAAAAAAAAAAAAAACTAGACACTTTTGCTTTGTAACATCAGAGTGTGGATCACAAATTCTGTACTATTATATTTGAAATATCCATTACAGTTTCAGTTGCTAGTTTGCCATTAATCTTATTTGTGCGACCATTACAGATAAGCAGATTTGTAATGAGAGCATCTCCCAATGCAAAGAAGTTATTAATCAAAATATTTCAGTATCTGAATATGACTGCTATATAAGGTCTAGGCCATGTTCATTCAGATTAAAATAGATGACACTCTTCTTTGCTGAGCTAGTATTTTGGAAAAAGCATAATGGTAAAAATACTTGTATATTTGCCTTGTGTTATGGTTTGAGTTGTGTCCTCTAAAAACATGTGTTGTAAATCCAAACTGGTATACCTGTGGTTATAATTCCCTTGGGGAATGAGATTTCTTCGTTATGTCAATGAGGCAGTTTTAATTTAGTGTGTGTTTTAAGTGAATTTCTTTGGAGATATAAAGGAGATTAAACATGCAAACATAGAAGCAAGATAGGGGAAAAGAGATTCCAAGCCCGATGAAGATTGTCCAAGAGCAGAAGTTCAAAAAGGACAAGGACTTTCCTCCAGAGCCTACAGGGAGAGAGAGAGAGAGGTAGAGAGAGAGAGAGAGAGAGTGAGAGAGAGAGAGAGAAAGCCTTCCCTGAGAGCCAGCACCCTGACTAAATTTGGACTTCTAAACTCTTAAACATTGAGAAAATAAATTTCTGTTTATTAAAGCCACAAAACTGTGGCATTTCTGTTATAGCAGTATTACATATCTAACAGACTTTCAAAATGGCTTCTTAATTTTTGGAAAGTTATTTTAAGTTATTTCTGTTAGATTACATATAACATTTTGAAGCTGAAAATCAGTGTAAACTTTCAGCTCATTCCTACTCTGAATTAATTAGTGTTATCTAAAGCTGTTTCTCCCCCTGAATAAATTCTCTCTGGATCTGAAAAACACAGAAAAGCATAAGTAGTACCAAGCTACCCTCAATGCACTCTTTTTGCTTTTGTAAATGACAATAAAAATGAAAAAAGAAAAGAAAAATGTAAGTCCTTTTTTATCTTGCTTCTCAACTCTACAATGTTACACAGATCAAAACTGTCCACTAGGTTTCCAATGAAAGAACAATGATGAACACTAGGCAATCTTTAACTAACAGAGTTATATACATGCATATCTATACATGTTACCAAAACGGTACTCTCCACTTAAGAAGCCTGCAATTGGTCCCAAAACACTTAGTACTAAAGAACAAAAGTAACCTTTATGGAGTTTAAATTTTTTTAAGCCTTTCCCTTACTAAGGTCCCTACTTCTATTATTTAACATAGAAATTGTCCTCCTATTTTTATATGTATAAATCTAAGAAAAGAAATGGCAAAGTTTGAACATTAGTAAATATACATATATAATTGAATAATAAAAGTGATATTTTGTCACAAAGTCTTAAAGGAGTACAATATTAATTATTTTTAATCTTCTCTTTTTATGTCAGTCTTGGACATAGACTTGAAAAAGAGAATGGAAGAAATGATGAAGTAAGACCTGAGTAGAGATTTCAAAAGGTAGCTTGAGAAGACTAGAGAATTATAATGAAATGTTCAAAGATCTGGAGTTAGAAAAACAAAAAGAAAAACATTCTCAATATTTCGCAAGCCTACAGAACTGAAGAAAAATTCAAGCCATGTGTTTCAATATTGAAAGATTCTATTAGCAAATATTGAATGATTCAGGACACATCAAAAGAAAATGCAGAGACTGGTACACCATCCGACCTGCAGCCTATATGACTATGAGACCAGAAGAACTAGATGGTACCTGGCTACCACTGTCAACCACTTGGAAGGGCATCTATGTGGGAGATCCTTGATAGAGAGGGAGAACAATGTGGAACAAACTCAAAATCATTTGAAGAAAAAAAAAGGGGGGGGCAGGTTTGCTGGTCTGATAAAGCCTGGTGGAACCACTGAGACTATGGCCCCTAGCTGCCCTTTAGGTCTGGAATTGAACCCACATCTGTGGTTTCCAGCCAAACAGAAGACAGGCATATGAGTTGAACATTTACCTGAGGTAGATAACACTCCTTGGAGAGAACAAGCTGCACAGGAAGTACAATCAAGTGCTTGGGAATTCCCATTCTTCTCAATGTTATCCATAATTTGTCATGATCCACATAATCAAATGTCTTTGCATAGTCAATAAAACAAAGTAAACATCTTTCTGGTATTCTTTGCCTTGAGCCAAGATCCATCTAACAACAGCTATGATATCCCTTGTTCCACATCCTCTTCTGAATCCGGCTTGAACCTCTGGAAGTTCTCTGTCAATATACTGCTGCAAATGTTTCTGAATTATCTTCAGTAAGATTTTACTTGCATGTGATGTTAATGATATTGTTCTGTAATTTCCACATTCTGTGGGATCACCTTTCTTTGGAAGTTGTAGTGCTGGCAAAGAATGCTGAAAGTACCATGGACTGCTAAAAGAACTAACAGATCTGTCCTGGAGGAAGTGCAGCCAGAATGCTCCTTGGAAGCAAGAATGGCCAGACTTCGTCTCACCTATTTTGGTCATGTTGTAAGGAGGGACCATTCTCTGGAGAAGGATGTCATGCTTGGTAGGGTGGAGGGTTGACAAAAGAGGGGGAGGCCTTCAATGAGATGGATTGATACGGTGGCTGTAATGATGAGCTCAAGTATAGCAGGGATTGTGGGGCTGGCGCGGGATAGGGCAGTGTTACGTTCTGCTGTGCATGGGGTCGCTATGAGTCGGAAACGACTCGATGGCACTTAACAACAACAACAATGCACAGGGAGGCAGCTCAGAGGGCAGGAGTGCATGAAGGGATGGACACTATCGGGCAGAAGTGGGAGGGGAACTGTTGCATTGTGGTAAATTGTGAACAATGTCATGAGACAAAGTATATGTGAGCTGCCATATGGAAAATAACTTTACTCTGTAAACTTTCATACAAATTACAATTAAAAAAAAAAAGAAGAAGAAGATTCAGAGAATACAGAGTCACTATTTAAAAAGAATTGGTCAATGCTCATCTATTTCAGGATGTGACATATGATCAAGAACAAATGATATTGAAAGAAGAGGATTTTACGGAATACCCACTGAGATGTTTCAACAAACAGATGCCGTGCTGGAGGCACTTACTTGTTTATGCCAAGAAATATGAGAGACAGATACCTGGCCGACTAGAAGAGATTTGTATTTGTACCCCTCCCAAATAAAGGTGATCACACAGAATGTGGAAATTATCAAACAATATCATTAATATTACACACAAGTAAAAATTTTGCTGAAGGTAATTAAAAAAGGCTTGCAGCAATATATTGGCAGGGAACTTCCAGAAATGCAAGCTGGATTCAAAAGAAGACGTGCAATGAAGGATGTCATTGTCGATGTCAGATGGATCTTGGCTGAAAGCAAAGAACACAAAAAAGATATTTGCTTGTGTTTTATTGACTATGCAAAAGAATTTGACTGTGTGGATCATAACACATTGTGGATAACATTGAGAAGAATGGGAATTCCAGAACACTTAAATATGCTTGTGAGTAACCTGATCATAGACCAAGAGGCTGTCATTCAAATAGAACAAGGGGGTACTGCATGATTTAAAATCAGGAAAGTGTGTGTCAGAGTTGTATCCTTTCACCATACTTATTAAATCTGTATGCTGAGCAAATAATCAAAGAAGCTGGACTACATGCAGAAAAACATTGTATTAGGATTGGAGGAAGAATCATTAATAACCTCCGATATACAGACAACATTACTTTGCCTACTGAAACAAGATGACTTGAAGCACTTACTGATGATTAAAGACTACAGTGTGCAGTGTGGATTATATTTAAACATAAAGAAAATGAAAATCTTCACATCAGGACCCATAAGCAGCATCATGATAAATGGAAAAAAGATTAAAGTTGTCAAATATTTCATACTACTTGGATACACACTTAACACCCATGGAAACAGCAATCAAGATATCAGGCATTACATTGCACTGGGAAAATCTGCTGCAGAAGACTTTTTTAAAGTGCTGCAGAGCAAAGATGTCTCATTGAAGACTGAGGTATTCCTACCCAAGCCATACTATTTTCAATCACTTCAGTTACATGTGAAAGCTGGACAATGAATAAAGAAGACTGAAGAAGAATTGCTGTTTCTTAGTTGTGGTGTTGGCAGAGCATACAGAAAGTACCTCGGACTGCTGGAAGAACAAACAAATCTGTCCTGGAAGAAGTGTTGCTGGAGTGCTCCTTGGAAGAGAGAATGGCTGGACTTCTTCTCATCTACTTTGGTCATGTTTTCTGAAGGCACCAGTCTCTGGAGAAAGATATTATGCTTGGTATATTGGATGGTCAATGAAAAAGAGGAAGACCCTCAATAAGATAAATTGACACAGTGCCTGCAATGATGTTCTCAAGTGTAACAAGGATTGTGAGAATAATGCACTACCAGGCAATGTTTTGCTCTGTTGTACCTTGGGTCACTGTGAGTCAGAACCAACTCAATGGCCCCTAACAACAATGAGTAGATATTGACCAATACAGAAAGAAAGCATCAAGGTAAGATTGGGAGAATACATAGAGTCCCTGTACCAAAAAGAATTGGTTGATATTTAGCCAGTTGAGCAGGTAGAATGTGATCAAAACCAATGGTATTTAAGGAAGAATTCCAAGCTTCACTGAAAGCATTGGGAAAAAATAAAACAAAACAAAACATAAAAAAACAAGCCTACAATGATTGACAGAATATCAATTGAGATGTTTCACCAAATGAATGCAGTGCTGGAGCACTCATTCTTCTATGTCAAATAATTTGGAAGACAAGACTAGATTAAAGCTATATTTATGTCCATTCCAAAGAAAGGTGATCCAGAAGAATGCAGAAATAATCAAACATTGTCATTAAAATCACAATTGAGTAAAATTTTGCTGAAGATAAATCAAAACTGGTCTTACCAGTACATCAAAAAGATCTGCCAAAAATTCAAAACAGATTCAGAAGGAGATTGGGAAAGAGGGATATTATTGCTGAAGTCAGATGGATCTTAATTAAAGCTGAGAATACTAGAAAGATGTTTATCTGTGATTTATGGAGTATGCAAAGGCATTTGACAGTGTGGAAAATAACAAATTATGGATAACCTTGTGAAAAATTAGAACATTAGAACACTTAATTGTACTCATGAGGAACCTACATATATATCAAGAGGCAATTGTTTGAACAGCACAAGGGGATAATGCATGGTTTAAAATCAGGAATAGTGTGTGTCAAGCTGTATCTTTTCAACATAGTATTCAATCTGTGTGCTGAGCAGATAATCCAAATAGCTGGACTACATGAAGAAGAATGCAATATCAGGAAGACTCACTAACAACCTGTTATATACAAATGACATATCCTTCCTTCCTGAAAGTGAAGCTGACTTGAAATACTTACTGATGAAGATCAAAGTGTACAAGCTTCAGTATAAATTATTCTACCACACAAGGAAAATGAAAATCCTCACAACCAGACCAATATGCAAAATCATGAAAAGTAGAGAAAAAATTGAAGTAGTCAAGTCTTTCATTTTACTTGTATGCACAAGAAAGATGTATGGAAGGACCAGTCAAGAAATCAGTTGGCTTATTGCATTGGGAAAATGTGCTGCAAAACATCTCTTTAAAGTGTTAAAAAGCAGAAATACCACTTTGAAGTCAAAGAGTGCATCTGACCCAAACCATGGTATTTTCAATCGCTTCTTATTGCTGTGAACGCTGTCAAGGGATAAAGAAGATCAAATAAGAATCGATGCCTTTGAACTACAATGTTGGTAAAAAAATATTAAATATACCATGGACAGCCAGAAGAATGACCAAATCTGTCTTGGAAGAAGTACACCCATAATGCTCCAGAAGCGAAGATAGCAAGTCTTTGTTTCATTTACTTTGACTATATTATCACAAAAGACATTTCCTGGATATGGATAGCATGCTCTGGAAAATAGAAGGTCAGCAAAAAAGAGTAAGACACTCAACGAGACAGACTGACATAGTGGCAGCATCAATGGATTCAAATGTAACAATGATTGTGAGGAGGGCACATGACCTGGCATTTCCATTCTTTTGTATATTGGGTTTCTATGAGTTGGAATTGATTCAATACCACCTAAGAACAACAAGTACACATTTCAGTATTATTAGCCATATTTTTTTTTCCCAATGTGTGACTTCCTTATGCTTTATAACTACTCTAAAATCTAGTGGTAGGATGTACAATCCTCAGAAGTGTTTGATTTACACACACACACACACACTATA
>NW_006921915.1:2167954-2181694 GCF_000298275.1 Orycteropus afer afer
AAAAAAAAAAAAAAGAAAAGGTAAATCCAAATTCATTAAAATTAATACTTTCTAATATTTGTAGGACATATTCAGGAAAAATGAAAGTCACAGACAGGAAGAATTTTTATATCTTTGATTTATAAATTATTAAAATATCAAAGTAAATGATAAAAAAACACATAATAATGGACAAAAGATCTGTATAACACTTTAAAAGAAAATAAAAGTAGATATAAATATCTGAAAACATGTTGAGCATTATTATTCATTAGGTGAATGCAAATTTAATCCACTGTATGCCTACTAGAATTGCAAAAATTAGAAAGACAGACACTAGAATCTCTGGAATGGATGACAAGAAACTCTCAAACATTGCTGATGGAATATAAAGTGGTAAAAATGCTTTGACTCTTTCTTGTTATTTAAATATACACCTATCCTACGACTCAGGCAGCCCAGAATTAGGAATTTACCCTTGTTGTTTTTGTAAGGTGCAATCAAGTCAGTTCTGATTCAAAGGGATCCTATGTCCAATGGAACAAAACACTTCCAGGTCTTGTGCCATCCTCAAAATTGTTGCTGTGTTTGAGCCCATCGTTGCAATCACTGTATCAATTCATCTCATTGAAAGTCTTCCTCTTTTTGTTGTCCTACTTTTGCAAGTATGGTGCCCTTATCCAGGGACTGGTTGCTCCTGATAACATCTCCAGAACAGGTGAGATAAAATCCAGCCATTCTCACTTTTAAGGAGCATTCCAGCTGCATTTCATCCAAGATAGATTTGTTTGTTCTTCTGGTAGTCCATGGTATTTTCAGTTGCTGTTAGGTACTGTTGAGTTGGCGCAGACTCATAGCAACTTTATGTACAAAAGAACAAAACGCTGGCCTCTCCTGTGTCAGCCTCACAATCCTTGTTTACCAGCACCTGTCAGTTCAGCCACTGTGTCAATACATCTTTCTGAGAGCCTTCCCTTTTTCATTGACCCTCCACTTTAGCAAACATGATATCCTTCTCCAAGGAATGATTCTTT
This sequence comes from Orycteropus afer afer, assembly GCF_000298275.1. NCBI lineage: Eukaryota > Metazoa > Chordata > Mammalia > Tubulidentata > Orycteropodidae > Orycteropus > Orycteropus afer. The sequence continues at coordinate 2,168,968 of NW_006921915.1, forward strand.
CCAATAATATGACCAAAACAGGTGAGATGAAAGCTGGACATTCTCATTTCCAAGGAGCATTCTGGCTGCACTTAATCCAAGACAGATTTGTTACCTCTTCTGGCAGTCTCCGGTACTTTCAGTATTCTTAGCCAACACCACAACTCAAAAGGATCAACCCTTATTAGATCTTCCTTATTCATTGTCCAGTTCTCACATGCATGAGGTGATTGAAAATACCATGGCTTGGGTTAGGCCCACCTTAGTTTTTAAAAGTCTTTTGCAGCAGACTTGCCCAATGTAATGTGTCATCTGATGCCTTGACTACTGCTTCCATTGGTGTTGATCATGGAACCAAGTAATATGAAGCCTTTGACAACTTCATCTTTTTTCCCTTTATTGTGAAGCTGTTTATTGGACCAGTCGTGCAGATTTTTATTCTCTTTCTATTGAGGCGTAATCCATATTGCAGACTATAGTCTGTAATCTTCATCAGTAAGTGCTTCAAGTCATCCTCACTTTCAGCAAGCAAAGTTGTGTCATTTACATGTTACAGATTGATAATGAGTCTCCCTCCAATCCTGATGCCACACTCTTCTTCATATAGACCAGTTTCTCAGATTATTTGCTCAGCATACAAATTGAATAAGTATGGTGAAAAGTTACAACCCTGAATTTAAACCATGAAGTATCCCCTTCTTCTTTTTGAACAACAGTCTCCTGGTCTATGTACATGTTCCCCATGAGCACTATGAAGTGTTCTGGAATTCCCATTCTTCTCAATGGTATCCATAATTTATTATAATTCACACAGTCGAATGCTTTTGCATAGTGAATAAAACACAAGCATCTTTCTGGTATTCTTTACTTTCAGCCAAGATCCATCTGACATCAGCAATGATAGCCCTCATTCCACATCCTTTTCTGAATCCAGCTTGCATTTCTGGAATTTCCCTGTCAATATACTGTTGCAACTGTTTTTGAATTATCTTCAAAAAGATTCTACTTCCATGTGATATTAATGACATTGTTTGATAATTTCCACATTCTGTGGGATCACCTTTCTTTAGAATGGGTACTATGGTGGTTATGTTTGTGTATTAACTTGGCTGGGCCTGGTTGAATAGCTGGGCAGCTAATGGTAGTTATTCCCCATGATGAGACTGGCAATCAACTCCATGGTGGGATCTACCACAAGCAGCTGAGTAGCTGCATTTGGGATGTGGTCTGCTTCCTGTATATAAGGAGAAAACTTGGGGATAGTTTCTAGCTTGTGACATGCTTGAACCCTACATGTAGCCGAGTCATTGTTCAGCAGCCTGCCATGCTCTGCTGACCTTGGGACTTACAATGGACTTGACTTATTGGCCTGCCGTGTGGCTTGGTAACATTGAGACTGTGTCATTTTATTTGTCAACTGACTTGTAAGCCTCAGCAGCCAGTAGCTGCCTGAGTGAAGATGCCTCTAGCTTTAGTGGGCTGAGAACAAGAGGCAGAGCTGAAGCCCAAGGTCAAGGGACTTTTACCCAGCCCCTAGAGCCTGGCACTTCGAACTCGGTCTTAAAGGCTCTAGTATGTAAGAGAACGAACTCCTGTTAAGTCCATCCTATTTGTGGTATATATTCTTGTCAGAGTGGCACTAGGTAAACAGAACAGGTACAAATATGTATCTCTTCCAGTCAAGTGGCCAGGTACCTGTCTTCCAAATTGCTTGGCATAGACAAGTGAGTGCGCCCAGGGAAGCATCCATTTGTTGTAATATCTCAACACATATTCTATCAATTCTTGGAGCCTTGTTCTTTGTCAATTGCTCAAATGCCACTTCAACTTCTTCCTTCAATATCATTTTTTCTTAATCATATGCCACCTCCTGAAATGTATGAACATCATACATCAAAAAGATGAACTCTTTTTGGTACATTGACTCTGTGTATTCCTTCCATCTTGTTTTGATGTTTCCTGCATCATTCAATATTTTGCCCATAGAATTTTTCAGTATTGCCGCTTGATGCTTGAATGTTTTTCTTCAGTTCTTTCAGTTTGAAAAAATACTGTTTGTGTTCTTCCCTTTTGGTTTTCTAACTCCAGGTCTTTGCACACTTCATTATAGTAATTGACTTTGTCTTCTCGAGCTGCTTTTTGAAATCATCTGTTCAGCTCTTTTATCTTACCATTTCTTCCATTTGTTTTAGCTACTCTCCATTTAAAAGCAAGTTTCAGAGTCTCTTCTGACATCTTGTGGTCTTTTCTTCCTTTCTTGTCTTTTTAATTACCTTTTGCTTTCTTCATGGATGATGATCTTGATGTCATCCCACAATTGCTGTGGTTTGTGGTCATTGGTATTCAATGCATCAAATCTATGATATATTCAGTATTTGTGGTCAACACCACAATTCATTAACTTTTCTTTGCTCTTCCTTATTCAGTGTCCAACTTTCACATGAAAATTAGGTGAAGAAAAATACTATGACTTGGGTCAGGCCCACCTTAGTCTACAAAGTGATATATTTCTTTTTTTTAACACTTTAAAGCTGTCTTTTACAGCAGGTTTGCCCAATAAAATAAATATATCATTGATTTATCAACAGCTGCTTCTATGACCATTTACTGTGGGCTAAGTAAAATTAATCTTTGACAAATTTAATCTCTATTTTTGGTGATATTTCTTACTGGCTCAGTTGTGAGGATTTTTCTTTCTTTATGTTGAATTTTAATCCATTCTGAAGACTATATAGTGTTCGATCTTCATCAGTAAATGCTTCATGTCCTTTTCATTTTTAGCAAATAAGATTTTGTCATCTGCATACTGTGGGTTGTTAATTAGTCGTCCTCCAATCATCATGCTATGTTCTTCTCCATATATTCCAGTTTCTCCAATTATTTGCTCTGTATACCTATTGAGTAAGTATAGAATAAGCAAGTATGTATACTTTTCCTGATTTTAAATCATGCAGTATCCAGTAGTTCTATTCAAACAAGTACTTCATGACCTATGAAAAGGTCTAGCATAAACACAATGAAATATTATAGAACTCTTATTATTTGATGCCCATTAATTGTTATCATGTATATAGTCAAATGTCTGTTCCAAGTCAATAAAACACAAATACTTTCTGATTTTAGCTAAAATCCACCTGACATCAGCAATGATATCCCTTGTTCCCCATTTTCTTCTGAATCTGTCTTCAATTTCTTGCAGTTCCCTGTGGCTGTACTGCTACACCATTTTAAAAATTATTTTGGCAAAATTTTATTAATGAATTTAACAAAATTGTTTGATAATTTCTTCATTCTGTCACATCACCCTTCTTTGAAATAGTGAATGGGCACAAATATGTTTATTTTTCCGTCTGTTGGCCAGGTAGCTCTCTTCCAAATTTTTGACATAGATGGATGAATGCTTCTAGTGTGGCATCTGTTTGTTAATGTATAGCAATTGATATTCCATAAATTCCAACAGCCTGTTTTATGTCCATGCTTTCAGTGCATCACTGACCTATTCCTTCAAAACCATCAATTCTTAATCATATGCTACCTCCTGAAATGGATGCCAATTATTTTTGGTACAGTGACTCTGTGCGTTCTATCTTACCTTGGTTTTTTTGAATCATTCAGTATACTCCCCACAACAGCCTTCAATATTGTAACTCAAGGCTTGAATTTTTCTTCAGTCCTTTCACCTTGAGAAATTCTGAATGTGTTCTTCTGTTTTGATTTTCTAATTGCAGGTCTTTGTACATATCATTATAATAATTTATTGTATTATCTGGAGCCACCCTTTGAAGTCTTCTCTTAAACACTTTTACTTCATCTTTTCTTCTTTTCCCTGTAGCTATTATACATTCAGGGGCAAGTTTCAGTCTCTTCTGACATCCATTTTGGTCTTTTATTTCTTCCCTGATTTTTCAATGACATTTTGTTTTCTTCAAGTATGATGGCTTTGATGTCATCTCAACTCATCTGGAACTGAAAATATATATCTCCAAAAACACTTTACATGGATAGCATTAGAAACTTTATTCATAGTGACACCAAAGGAAAATAGCTCAAATGGCAATCAAAAGGTGAATGGATAAACAAGTGCTTGTGTTACCAAAGAATGGGATGCTGCTCATCAATATAGAATAACAAAATGCTAATACATACAAATACATGATTGAATCTCAGAAATATTATGCTATGTGAAAGAAGTGGTATAGAGTACATTACATGATTCCATTTATATTAGGTTAAATAGAATTCTATGTAATTTCACAGTGATAGAAAACAAGTCAGGGTCTCTAAAGGCCAGCACTGGAGAGAAATGGATTCAAGCAGAGAGAGAAAAATTTGTAAAGTGATGTAAATATTCTGTATTCTGATTATGATTGTGGTTACAAGGGTGATTAAAATGATCAAACTCCATTTAACTATATGCTTAAAGAGGGTCTATTTATTTCATGTAAAACTAATTTCAATAAAGATTTTTTTTTAAATGTGTAATACAAAACTATGGAAACTTTAACTATGAATAAAATAAAGGCATATGAAGAAGGAAGTTTGTAAATAAGAAGTTTATTCTGACCTGACTTAAAACATTCCATTTCTTTAGTATCTATAACTCAGTGAAGATTTTCTCAGTTCACACAATGCACATCTGCAGTGGGATCATGTAATAGAAAATGTGCCAATAGTGCAAATATATTAATTTTTGCTTAATGTAATCCTCTTACATTATTTTAGGTTAATTTGTTAAAAATAATGAAGAGAAGCATGTGAACTCACACACACACAGGGTCACACAAGTATACATACATTATAAATTCCCAAGATGCTCAGTGAATTATTGTATGTGAAGAGAAAGAGAAATAGACAAATTATTTAGGGAGTAGATAAGTAAGATGAGGACATTCTTCTGATATCAAGATGCCAAGAAAAATACCAAGAAATGCATATCTGCATTCTCTCTAGTCATTAAGTAAACTATTGGACAGCAAAACCTGATGTTAATAGTTTTTCTACTAGTAAAATATAGTGAAGACTATCTCATACAACACTAAGCAAATACTCCAAATCTTGTTGGATTATTACAAGTCTTTTTCCCACCAGCACTCCCAATCCCCATACCTTTTATGTATTTGGTTACATCTTCTAAGCTGAGCTAATAATTTAACTGTGCTAAGCAAATTTCAGTTACATTATTTCCCCAAAGCCAGAGACAACAGGTCATCACTATATGTTTTCACAAAAACTGAAGAGACATAGAGTCACAGAAAGGAAAAAAAAAAGGAACATGAAACTTCATTTAGTTCAACCTGCTCCCTTGGCAATGTAATAAAACTGGCACCCAGAAGAGGAAATGGTAATAAAGGAAAATATCTTTTGTGGAACTGATGTAATTCCCCAAATGTCATATATTAAGTTAGTACAAGAGCTTATACGAGAATCCAAATCCTCAGATTCACTATTCAGTGTTCCTTTTCTCATACTATGAGATACATGTCAGTAGGAGAAATCAGATGTGTCATCTAAAACAGATAACATTTCAAATATATCATTTGTATTTTCTACAACTCTTACAATAGCACCTTAATTATGAACTCATTTGTACATATTTTCTTCACATAGCTAATTAAATGAAAATTTCTATCCACATGTTATTCTAGTAAATGAAATTTGGTTGCCATTAGTCTTACTCAGTGTTCTTAACAAATTAAGTATTTGAGATACTCAGCAGGGAAAATTATGGACCTAGGGGGAATAATGCATCTGCGTATTTTATAATTCTCCATATTATTTGCTTAAATTCAGTGGAAAAATGCTGAATATGATATAAACTTCTAAAGTAATCTAAAAATAAAAAAAGGGAAGAGTTTTGTTACCTTTTTTGTTCCTACATTACTTCATTTCATTATCATACTCACCCTCACTATAGAAAAGAGGAAAATAAGGTCCTTAAATGTTGAGGGCCTTTTCCAATGCTGCTAATTCAGAAACAAACCTGTATGTTCTAGTTCAGTGCTTGTATTGATAACACCAAAAGTTTTCTAATTTGTGTAAGTAGTTGTTAAATCTTTACTTATTATCTTATGTAAATGTGAATAGAAAAGAACTCTATGCCTTGTATTTGTCGTTACTCTTTTTCTACCCATTCTTGAAGAAGGGGGGCTATTCTTATCAGTGAATTGAAAAGGAAATATTATTCACTAGTAATATTGACATGAGATTATGAAGCATCTTCAGTCATTTAAGACAGAGAATAAACTCTTTTCCACTCCCCATTATTCTTTCTACTGTTATATATATATATATATATATATATATATATATATATATATATATAATGTTTGAGGGATTTTTTAAATGATTAGAAAATATGTAAGAAAAAATATACTTATGCCATTTGTAATAGACTGCTTGTATCAACTGTAGGATCTGTTTCAAGTCAATGACAAGCTAAGAAATGGAAGATTTACTTTAGCATCATTCTTTACATATGAATTTAGTTTTCAAAGAGAGAAAGAACTTCAACATTTTGTCAAGAGTTATTTTATTTTATTTTTTAAAATACATACTACACACAAGAATGGACAAATTTCAGTGAAGTCATGAGTACTATTTTGTTTATATTAAAATTGTTCAGTAATAATATATTCAAATTAACATCTCTACCAGGTTATGTTTAACTTGTTGAGATTAAGAGTAAGTTTAAAGGGCATAGATGCAAAATCAACAGCCAACATTATATCCAATGGTGAGAAACTGAAAACATTCACCCAGCAAACAGGAACAAGAAAAGGAAGCCCTCTATCTCCTCTTCTATTAAATATTGTATTAGAATTCCTCACCAGGAAGGACCCAGGGCCCAGCCCCAAGAGGCAGGAAAGCTGCAGGAGAAAGAGAAGTTAAGGGGAATGAAAGAGTGAGCAGCAGCAGGGATCCAGGTAAGGGGAAGGTGAAGAGGTTTCTAACAGCTAAGGGAGAAAAATCTGTCTGTCATTTTGTTATATTGTGGTGGCTTATGTGGTGCTGTGAGACTTGAGGCTGTGCCATTGGTGTTTCAAATGCCAGCACAGTTGTTCATGGTGCACAAATTTCAACACAACTTCCAGATTGAGACATACTAGGGAAAAGGAAGAGGCCATCCACTTCTCAAAGAACTTTCCAGGGAATACCTTTTGAATACCAGAAAAACACTATCTGATACATTACTGTGCAACTTTATGAATAGCCCAGAAACATTGTCTGATAGAGTACAGGAAGATGAGCCCCTTAGGTCAGTAGGCTTTCAAAATATGACTGGGAAAGAGCTGCATCATGACAGTAGAACCAATCTTACTGATATGGATAAAGGAAAGCTTTCGAGATCTTGATTAGCTGACATGGCACAACTCAAATTGAGGAAAAAGAGCTGCAAACATCCATTAATAATCAGAACATGGAATGTACGAAGTGTGAATCTGGAAAAATTGGAAGTTGTCAAAAATGAAATGGAAAGCATAAAGATTGACATCCTAAGCATTAATTAGCTGAAGTGGACCATTTTTGGACATTTTGAATCAGACAACCATATGATCTACTATGCCAAGAATAACTATTTGAAGGGGAATGGCATGACATTCATCATCACAAGATGTTCCAAGATCTGTCCTGAAGTACAATGCTGTCATTATTAGGATAATATCCATATGCCTAGAAGGAAGACAAACTAATACCACTATTATTCAAGTTTAGGTACCAACCACCAAAGCCAAAGATGAGGAAATTGAAGATTTTTATCAACTTCTGCAGTCTGAAATTGACCAAACATGCAATCAAGATGTGTTAATTATCACTGGTGATTGAAATGCAAAAGTGGTAAATAAAGAAGACCCACCAGTATTTAGAAAATTTGGCCTTGCTGACAGAAATAATGCTGGAGACTGCATGAGAGAATTTTGCAAGACCAACGACTTATTCTTTGCACATACCTTTTTTCAACAACACAAATGGTGCTTATACACATGGACTTCACCAGATGGAATGCAAAGAAATCAGATTGACTACATCTGTGGCAAGATGCAATAGAAAAGCTCAATATCATCGGCCAAAACAAGGCCAGCAGCTGAATGTGGAACAGACCATCAATTGGTCATACGTAAGTTCAAGTTGAAGTGAAGACAGTTGAAAGAAGTCCATGAGAGCCAAAATATGATCTTGGATATATCCTTCCTGTATTTAGTGACCATCTAAAGAACAGATTTGGTCCATTGAACACCAATGACCGAAAACCAGAAGAATTGTGGGATAACCTCAAGAGCATCATCCATGAAGAAACAGGAGGTCACTAAAAAGATGAGAAAAGAGGAAAAGGCCAAAATAGATGTCAGAAGACACTCTGAAACTTGCCCTTGAACAGACAGTAGCTAAAGCAAATGAAAGAAATGACTAGATAAAAGAGCTGAATAGAACATTTAAGAAAGCAGCTTAAGACAAGGCCAAATACTATAATTAAATGACCAAAGACTTGGAGTTAGAAAACCAAAAGGGAATAACATGCTCTGTATTTCTCAAACTGAAAGAACCAAAGAAAATTTTAAGCCTCAAGTTGCAATATTGAAGGGTTCTATGGGAAAAATATTGAATGCTGCAGGAAACAACAAAAGAAGATGGCAGGAATACACAGAGTTATTGTACCAAAAAGAACTGGTCAATCTTCTCCATCTCAGGAGATGGAATATATTCAAGAACCATTGATATTGAAGGAAGAAGTCAAAGTTGCACTGAAGGAATTGTTGAAGAACAAGTCTCCAGGAATTGACAGAATACCCATTGAAGATGTTTCAACCAACAGATATCCCACTGGAGGCACTCATTCAATTATGCCAAGAGATTTGGAAGACAGCTACCTGGCCAACTGACTAGAAGAGATCCATATTTGTACCCATTAAAAAGACAGGTGATCCTACAGAATGTGGAAATTATAGAACAATATCATTAATATTGCATGCAAGTAATATCTTACTGAAGGTAATTCAAAAATGGTTGCAGCAGTATATGGACAGAGAACTTCCAGAAGTGCAAGCTGGATTCAGAAGAGGACATGGACCAGAGGATACCATTGCTGTTGTCAGATGGATCTTAAGTCAAAGCAAAGAATACCAGAAAAATGTTAACTTGTGTTCTATTGACTATACAAAAGCATTTGATTGTGTAGAGTATAACAAATTGTGGATAACATTGAGAAAATGGAAATATCAGAACATTTATTTGTACTCATGCGGAACCTGTACATAGACAAGGAGGCTGTCATTTGAACAGAACAAGGGGACATTGCATGGTTAAAAATCAAGAATGGAGTGTGTCAGTGTTGTTTCATTTTACCATAACTACTCAATCTGTATGCTCAACAAATAATCCAAGAAACTGGACTAAATGAAGAATGCAGCATCAAGAATTGAGGAAAAATTATTAAAAACCTGTGATATGCTGACAACACAACTTTGCTTGCTGAAAGTGAGGGTGATGAACACTTACTGATGAAGATTGGAGAATACAGTCTGCAGTATGGATTACATGTTGATATAAAGAAAACAAAATAAAACAAAAAACTGCACCTATAAACAGCATCATGATAAAGGGAGAAAAGATTGAAGTTGTCAAAGACTTCACATTGCTTGATTGCACAATTGATGGCAGTGGAAACAACAGTCAGGACATCAGAGGATGTATTGCACTGGGCAAGGCAGCTGCAAATGATCTCTTTCAAGTGCTGAGGTACAAAGATGTCTCCTTGAAAACTAGGGTGCAACTGACACAAGCCATGATATTTTCAATCACCTCATATGCATGTGAGAGCTGGACAATGAATAAGGAAGACCAAAGAAGAATTGATGCTTTTAAGTTGTTGTGCTGATGAAGAATACTGAAAGTGCCATGGACTGCTAAAAAAACTAACAAATCTGTCCTGTAGGAAGTGCAGTCTGAATGATACTTGGGAGTGAGAATGACCAGACTTCCTTTCACCTACTTTAGTCATATTATCAGAAGGGACCATTCCCTGGAAAAAGATGTCATGCTTGGTAAGGTAGAGGGTCAATGAAAGAGAGGAAGTCCCTGAATGAGATGGATTGACACAGTGGTTGTGGTGGTTGACTGAAGTACAGCAAGAATCATGGAGCTGGTTCAGGACCAGGCAATATTTGTTCTACTGTGCATAAGGTCACTATGGTTGGGAGACAACTTGACAGGACCTAGCAACAACAACAGCCAGGGCAATAAGGAAAGAAAGGGAAATCAAAGGCATCACATTGGTAAGGAAGTAGTAAAACTATCGTTATTTGTAGATGATATGATCCTATGCATGGAAAACCCAGAAGACTCAGTAAGAAAATTACTGGAACTTATTGAAATATTTACCATAGTGGCAGGATACAAGATCAATGTACAAAAATCAGTTAAATTCCTCTACAAAGAAGTCTCTGTAAATGGAGTAAGGAAATCAATAACATTTACAACAGTCACTAAAAAGATAAAATACTTGGGAATAAATCTTATAAGGAAAGCAAAAGATCTATACAAAGAAAACTACAAAACACACTTTAAAAAACTATAAGAAATCTACATAAATGGAAGAACATACCATGCTCATGCATATGAAGATTGAACATTGAAAATGTCAATACTACCCAGAGCAATATGTACATTTAACACAATTCTGATCCAAATGCCATCAACAATCTTTAAAGACATGGAAAATCCTGTCATTGGTTTTATATGTAAAGGAAACAGACCTCAGGTAAACAAAGCACTCCTGAAGAAGAACAATAAAGTACAAGGTCTAACACTCCTGGATCTCAAAGTTAATGTTGAGACACAACTGTCAAAACAGGCTGGTTTTGGTACAATGATAGACATGTAGACCAGTGGAAGAGAACTGAGAACCAAGAAATAGAACCATCAACCTATGGTCAGCTGATCTTTGACAAAGGGTCAAAATCCATTCAATGAGGAAGAGATAGTCTCTGTCACAACTGGCACTGGCAAAACATGTTATCCATTTGCAGAAAATGAAACAAGATCTGTAAGTCAAACCATACACAAAACTAATTCTAGATGCATCAAAGACTTAAATGTGAAAGCTAAAACTATAAAGTTCATCAAATAAAAAATAAGGGCAAATTTAGGGGTCCTACGTGCCTAAAGCACTTGACTGCTAACCAGAAGACCAGGAGTTCAAACTCACCAGCCACTCCTCGGAAGGATGGTTGGGCAAGCTACTTCCATAGTGATATTGCCTCAGAAACCCAAGGAGGGGTCGCTAAGAGTGGAGTCTGGACTCAAGGGCACATAACAAAACAACAACAATTTATGGCATAAATAGACTGTTAAGCATAACCCAAAATGCACAAATGGCAGAAGATAAATTAAATGATTAGGATTTTCTAAAAATAAAATTCCTGTGCACACTAAAGAATTCTCCAGAAGTATAAAAGAAAAGGAAAAAAAAAAATGGTTTTGACATATTGGAAAAAGGGCTTATCTCTAAAATTTAGAGTAAATGAAAACACTTCAACATCAAAAACACAAACAGTCCAACTGAAAAATGGGCAGAAGACATGAACAGACACTTCAACAAAGAAGATATTCAGGCAGGCAACAAAAAAATGAAGACATATTCTGTATCAGTAGTCTTTGTTGTTGTTGTGTGCCGTCAAGTTGGCCCCGACTCATAGAGACCCCTCCTTGAGTTTCCGAGGCAGTATCACTATAGAAGTAGATTGCCCCATCTTCCTTCCAAGGAGTGGCTGGGGTTTGAACCGCCAGCCTTCTGGTTAGCAGTCAAGTGCCTTAGGCAGTACGCTACCAGAGTTCCCTTAGTAGCTTTTAAAGAGATGAAAATCAAAACAGCTATGACATGCCATCTCACCCCACCATTAATAGCAAAGTTCAACAAGACAGAAAATAACAAATGCTGGTGAGTATGTGGAGATATTTGGACTGTAATACACTGGTGGTGGGACTGAAGAATGACCCAACTACTATGGAAATAAGTAGGACGATTCCTTAAAAAGTTGAAAATAGAAACATCATTTGATCCAGCAATCCCATTATTAGGTGTATATCCTGAAGAACTGAGAGGAGAACTTGAATATGCCCATTTCTGCTCATGGCAGCACTATTCACAATAGCAAAGAGATAGAAACAAGCTAAGTGCCCATCAACTGAGGAATGGATAAACAAACTGTGATATATACACACAATGAAATACTATGCAATCCTAAAGAATAATGTAGAATCTGTAAAACACCAAATAACATACATGAACTTGGAGGATATTATGTTGCATGAAAAGAGTCAATCACAGAGGACAAATATTGTATTAGTCCACTATTGTAAAAATTCAGGGAAAGATTTATACAAAGAAGGAACTTTACTTTGTTGGTTACCTGGGAAGGGAGAGGAGGAGAAAGAAAATTTCTAGATAAACTGAAAAAAAAAAAAAAAGATTAGAAATAGATATAGATAGATATAAAGATATAGATATAGTTGTTGTTGTTAAGTGCCGTCGAGTCATTTCCGACTCATAGCGACCCCATGCACAGCAGAAAGAAACACTACCCTATCCCGCGCCAGCCCCACAATCCCTGCTATACTTGAGCCCATCATCACAGCCACCGTATCAATCCATCTCCTTGAAGGCCTCCCCCTCTTTTGTTGACACTCCACCCTACCAAGCATGACATCCTTCTCCAGGGAATGGTCCCTTCTTACAACATGACCAAAATAG
>NW_006921915.1:2184225-2193944 GCF_000298275.1 Orycteropus afer afer
AGTCCATTTCAGCTCACTAATGCCAAGGATATCAATCTTTATGCATTCCATTTCCTTTTTGACAACTTCCAATTTTCCTAGATTCATACTTCATACATTCCATGTTCCAAGGATTAATGGATGTATATGGCAGTTTCTCTTCAATTTGAATGGTGGCACATCAGCAAATGAAGGCTTTGAAAGCTTTCTCTTTTCCATATGAGTAAGACTGGGTTTACTCAGATGTTGCAGCTCTTTCCCAGTCCTATTTTGAGAGCCTCTTAGCCTGAACGGACTATTCCTAAAGGTGCGCAGTAATGTACCAAACAGTGTTTCTTTGCTGTTCATAAGGTTTTCCCTGGCCAATTCTTACAGAAGTGGACGGCCTCTTCCTTCTTCCTAGTCTGTCTCAGTCTATAAGCTGGACTGTTACCTGTGCACCAGGTGCATCTCGCTGGGTTTTAAACACCAGAAGCTCAGCCTCAAAACTCATGTCTACATGTCACCACAGTAGGAGAAACCGACAGACAAGTTTGTCTTGCTGTTGGAGACCTCTCATATCACCCCCACCTGGGTCCCTGTGGCTGACTGTTCCTCTGTCTGGCTTCCTGTCTTTTAATCCCCTTTCTCCTGCTCTTCTGCCCTGTTGTTTTGTGCGTCTCTAAGTTGTCCCTGGGGCTGACTGCTCATCTGTCCAGGTTCCTGGCTTTTATCCCCTTCCTCCTGCTCTCCGGTCCTGCTGCTTTGGGTGGGCCTGAGTTTCCTGTCCTCACCTAATCCCTTTGGCTGATTGTTCTTGTCTCTGGCTTCCTGGCTTTTAATTCCCTTTCTCCTGCTCTTCTGGCCTGCTGCTTTGGGTGTCCCTGAGTTGTCTCTCCTCACCTGTAACCCTGGGGATGACAATACTTTTCAATATTATCCACATTTTTTGATGTTTTTGCATAGTCAATACAACACAAATAAACATTTTTCTGGTATTCTTTCCTTTGACCCAAGATCTATCTGATATTAGCTATGACTTGCCTCCTTCCATGTCCTCTTATGAATCCAGCTTGCATTTCTGGAAGTTCTCTGTCAATATATTTTTTCCACCATTTTTGAAAAACCCTCAGTATGATTTCACATGCATGTGATATCAGTGATACGATTTGATAACTTCCACATTCTGTGGGATCACCTTTCTTTGGAATGGGTACAAATATGGATCTTTTCTAGTCAGTTGTTCAGGTAGCTGTCTTCTAAATATCCTAGCATTGCCAAGTGATTGCCTCCACCAAGGCATGCAATTGATGAAACATTTCAGTGGGTATTCCATCAACTCCTGGGGCCTTGTTCTCATCCTTCAGTGCAGTTTTGACTCATCCCTTCAATACCATTGGTTCTTGATCAAATGCCACTTCCTGAAATGGATGATCATCTATCAAATTATTTTTAGTATCGTGATTCTGTTTTCCATCTATCTTCTTTTGATGTTTCTTACATCATTCAACAAATTGCCCATGGAAACTTTCAATATTGCAACTCGAGGCTTATATATTTTCCTCAGTTCTTTCAGCTTGAGAAATGCCAAGCATGTTCTTCCCTTTTGATTTTCTCACTCCAGGTCTTTACACATTTCATTATATTAATTGATTTTGTCTTCTTGAGATGCTCTTTGAAATATTCTGTTAAGCTCTTTTATCCTATTGATTCTTCCATTTCCTTTAGCTACTCTCCTTTCAAAGGCAAGTTTCAGAGTCTCTCCTGAAATACATTTTGGTCTTTTCTTCCTTTCCCATAATTTTGATGACCTCTTGCTTGCTTCATGGATGATGTTCTTGATGTCATCCACAATTCCTCTGGTTTTCGGTCATTGGTGTTCAATGCATCAAATCTATTCTTTAGATGGTTTCTAAATTCAAAAGGGATAAAATCATGGTCATTTTTTGGCTCTTGTGGACTTGTTTAAATTTTCTTCAATTTCAACTTCAACTTGTTTATGAGCAGTTGATGACCTGTTCCACCACTAGCTCCTGGCCTAGGTTTGGCTGAAGATACTGAACTTCTCCTTCTCCTCTTGTCACAGATTCATTAGTCAAATCTCTGGGGAATTTAAGTTGACACATTGTATTATGTACATATGTAAAAGTATAATTGTGCTAAAAGGTGACTATTTTAGACAGTATTTTATCATCTGCTTACTGCAAATTATTCTTAATGAAGTGCTATTCCATAACTGTCCACTCTTCAAATAACTATATGACACAGTTCTACTCTGTCCTATAGTGTGACTCTGAGTCAGAATCGACTCCATAGCAGTTATTTTGTTTGTTTCTTTATTTGTTTTGAATTAATTAATAAACCACAAAAATATTGAAAAAGTACTGACTTCAGGAAGCACTCTAGAATATACTTCAAGATACTATTTTTATCTTTTTGTTGTAAGTAAAAAAATGTATCAGAAGGAGCATGTATCCTGTTCTTGAAGTAAAAGATTCAGTTAACATGTCTGCCTAATAAAATCCTAACTCACTTCTTCCTTTAATGCTGAAGTAGTGATTTGCATATGAATAAAATAGGATTGATTAATCTGCAGTTAGCATTTTTAAGCAAATTCACGTGGTTGGGAAAATCACCTAAATGGTAGTAAAATTGAGTTGGACATCGTTGCATTTTCAGGCACACTATTATTCTTCCTCTTGTAGTATAATAATTAAAAATGATTTCCACAGCTGCTACTGTAGGCAAAGCTTATTACAAATGCAAGTAAACCCATGTTTCCCCACTAATAATGTTCATTAATTTCCCAGTGTTTCAACAATAAATCAAATTGTATTAGATCCTTTGGAGCATCAAAGAAACAAAATTATCTCCTTAAGTGACAATTTACATTAGTGACTACAGCAAAGATTTCATAGCCATTAGTCTATGAAGAGTTAAATGTTTTCCAAAATTCACTTATAGAAATGATGTTATTATTGCATATGTAATAATCACCTATAATACTTATGAAATTACTTTTATCAATGGAATAAAATTATGGAATGTACCAAAGTTGACCTCCTTAAATTCTGTCAAATATACCCTGTCTACTCACACAATATTTCTCTTTGAAATTCAGAATATTTCACAAGAAGGGAAATTGGCTTTGAAGCCAGAGAGATTAGTTTCAAATTTCCATTAATTCACTCCTTATGTGACTTTTGATGAATTTCATAATCCACTTTTCACTTATTGATGTGGTTAGGATCCAAAGACAAGGTTGCTATGTGAAAACAGGCATTATGTGAAAATGGCAGAAGACAACACCACATCACTAAGTGGAGCATAACTATATCAATGTATAACGCCACATTGCATCATTACATAATTTCCAAACCACTGAAAATGATGTCCCAGTCAATTTGACAATCATACTAATTATTACAGTTAGTGTTATTCTTGCTTCAGACATCAGCATTCTTCACTGCCAGATGTATGTTGTTAATAACAAAAATAACTAAATAAATAAATAAATACTAGATTTTTTCCTATTGTCCTCTATGTGAAATATCAGATAACAAAATACTTGGTAAGTGAGGAGTAGGTGTGATCTCTCTGACCACAGCCTACATTGTAAAAAAGAGGAAAATATGGGGAAAAAATAGGTACAAATATTGCTAGATTTGGAGTAAGATTCTTAGACATTGAAGTGATTTCCACATATTAGTTCTCTTAATTTTCTGTAAAGGGGTATATGAAATACATTTTGATAAATAGGTGACTAAAACAGACTTACTAGAGGCTTGGTGATAGTGGAAGGTGATTGAAATACTCAGAGCAGAAAGGTGAAAATTAGATATTCATAAAAATATAATTGCTAAGTGAAATTCATTTCCTAATTGACACTACTGACAACTTATAAATTTTCTAAGTTGTGTATATTTACCCACTTGGAAATACTTTTTAGCATATCTGGGAAAGGTAATGTTTATTCCAGGATTAGAGTATTGCTATACGAAGTAGAGAAAGGACAAAAAAAAAAAAAAAAGAAGTTTGACAAGAGAATGAGTGACATGATCATGAATCTGCTGGAAGAACTGTAAATACAGAAGATGGTGAACTGATGATCCATATGAATTTGAAGAAAAGTTATAGTGAGTGCACGTTCAGAAGAATTTGGGAAGTATGTAGAATCCAAGATTATGAAAGAAAATTTTATGATTTTATTTTAAGGGAAAAGTGAATATATAACTGTAAGTCCCAGTCAGTATGTGACCATGGACTGAAGTGTAATGAAAATAAAAGTCATGATATGTGAGTTTAGGAGTAGATTTTTTCGTCACTTAAAATGACAACAGTTAGTTTTTCCATGGAAGTAAAGGCTATTAGCTATATACCAAATTATTTAAAAAATATAAAAGATGGTACAGAATTTGATGGATGAGGTAAAATTGAAGATGATACAGGCAAGTTGCATGACTAACAATGAAGCAAGTGATTTAAATAGGATAGATGGTATGAAATAAACTTTGGGTAGTAATGAGGATTTCAAACACAGTAATCATACAATCTATGTAGACTGAGAGAATATACATTTTTGACTTGAGAGAGATACAATAGGAGCAGCATATTCAGGTGAAGGTCAGGTTTCATATAAAGACAAGAAGACACAGGGAATATCAGGGCAACATTTTGAATTCAAGACACTTTATTAATTGTGGATCAGGATAGTGTTTGAAAGAATGAAAGGAAAAGAATGATTGATTCAAAGGAGAGAAAAAGAGAGTACTAATATATGAAAATATATGAGGAGCAGACATTCTGTTCTGAGTGGGAGAAAAACAAGCATGATGATTCAATTACACAATCTGTTCAAAAAGAGAAAGAATATTCAAGACCAAAATAATTCAAATAGCAGTGTAAAGGAAAATGGGGTCATAAGTTGTTGTTGTTAGCTGATGTTGGGTTGATTTTGACTCATAGAGCCACTATGTACCACAGAACAAAATACTTCCCATTCCTGCACCACCCTGACAAGTGTGGCTATGCTTGAGTCCATCATTGTAGCCACTGTGCCAATCCATTTGAGGTTCTTCTCCTTTTTTGTTGAGCCTCTATTTTACCAAGAATTATACATTTCTGCAGGAACTGGTCCCTGCTGACAACATGATCAAAGTATGAGAAATGAAGTCTGGCCATTCCACTTCCAAAGAATATTGTGGTTATACTTCTTCCAGGACAGATTTGTTCTTCTTCTAGCAATCAATTGTACCTTGAATACTCTTTGCTAGCACCGTAATTCAAAAGCATCAGTTCTTCCATTATCTTCCTTCTTTAATATCCAGCTCTCACATGAGAGAATGATAGTAATTAATCACAAATACTGGAAGTTCTCAAATATGGATGGACTCTATCAATGAGCAACATTTTAAATAATACATTGTATAATATACTCTTGGGGGAAAAAAAAAAAAGTGAAGTGAGATAGTCTTCTGTTTGCTGGTTAGGGTATTGATTTTAGGGTTTGAAAGACCTAATTTTCATATCTATCTCTGATCCTTTCTAGGTTTGAAAATTGCAGGAAATTGCATATTCTCTCTTATCCTCAATTCCCTCATCTCCTAAGTAAGGCCAGAGATTATGCCCTCAAGGTTGCATAGCTTGTAAGTGGCTGAATATATGGAAAGCATAAGGCTTGGTCAAAAAAGTCAGTCACAAAAGAGCAAATTTTACATGATCCTATTTATATGTAATATCCAGTAAGTGCTAGATACCAAACTTTAATAGTGGTTACCAGGGACGGCAAGAGAGAAGAAAAGACTCAATGTGTAGGATATACTAACCTAAGGGTGATAATATAATTTGAGAATAAATTAGATTGCTGATTGAACAAATGAAGATTGATAACACATGATAATTGTTGAATATCAAACATTTTACATTTATATTTATCATAATAAAATATTCAACTATAAATTAACAAAAGAGCATGATTCTATAAAAAGAAACCGACTCTGAGTCTAGATCTTCTAAATCCAAATTCATTGTTCTTTCTATTAGATCAGCTATGATTATACATCCTAAAACCAAAAAAAAAAACAATAAAGAATTCACAATTCATGTACTGGGTTTGGGGAACTCAAACAAGATTTATGTGAGTGCTTGTCTCTACCAGCTGTCTTTAACTCACAGGGCTAAGCACAAGCAACAGTTTGCTTGGATTTTCCATTTTAGTTCCTCAAAACATATTGCAATAAGTGTCTGCAACTCAGTTAAGAGCACAGTTTAACTGTTCTTTATAAAGAATCTAAACAAGTACTAGGCATTCTTCAGTTTCCAATCAAACGTATTACATATTTAAAATCTAGCTTAAAGAAACAGCAAAGCTAGAAATATGCCAGAATAAAAAGGCAGAGATAGGCAGGGCAACTTTGCCACTATACAAGGAAGCAGATGGAGAGTCATATAAGTAGGCAAAATCAGAGCCAGCAAGAGATAATGGCAGAGCCAGCATGTTGACAGCAGTACCAAGTGAAGAAATATGCAGATTGCTAAACTCTGCTAGTACAGCAATAAATATTAGAGAAAGACTATGGAAGAGGAATGACTCCCTGGGATTTTTATACCAAATAAATAGAAAAAGACCAAGACTATATATTAATAAAAGAGTTACTATATATTATTTATTTTATATCTTTTGGACTAAAGTTCTTCCCTCCCTGACATCTAATAAATAATGCTCAAATTTTCCACTCTAGCTCTTTATTAAATATCTATAAAGAATGTAGATCTTAAAAAATCTAAATGTTCTTGATAACATGGGTCTTCCATAAAACAAACCAACCAACCCGTAACCAATTAAAAATCATGATGACCTCATATGACAGGTAGAACTGCCCTATAGCATTTTTTGTTTGTTTGTTTGTTTTTATTATTTTATTGTCTTTAAAGTGAAAGTTTACATAGCAAATTAGTTTCCCATTAGGAATTGGCACACAGATTGCTCTGTGACATTGGTTACAATATTTGTAAGGTCAACATTTTCATTATTTCAGATTCTAGCTCCATTTCACACCATATGGAGCAAATTTCTTATATGTAATTCCTGTCTCAAAAACTTAGATAATATTCCACTCTTCCTTCTGAACAAAGTATGACCAAAAAAAAGCCTTCCATGCTTTTAACAACTAAATTGGGTGATCATTGGGTTATTTCTCTTGACTCCACTGATTACAGAACAAAAGTTTGTATTTGTCAAGTGAACAAAGAATTAGACCCAAGTATTCCCTGGTGGTATTATGCTGTTTACATAGCCTGTTCCATTATTGTGACATAAGTTTCAGTTTCGAGTAATATTGATTTTCTATCCCAATATGCTAATTACAGAGAGTTTATTACTAAATAAGGTTATTTTGCATTATCACCAAATATGTAAACAAATTTAACTTTGTTCAGGTCAAGAGAGTAGAAGAATTAACATATTGAATTGTTTTTGATTTCCTCTAAAGAGTAAAGCTATTTATTTTGTAAAACTTAAATTACTTTACAAGAACAATTGAATTCTTCTTTTTATCTTTCCCTATTGGTTGTTCACAATTCACAGACAACCTTTCCTCCTATTCTACAAAATGAAATCAGATTTGAACTTCAATTTTTCATTTCCTTATACAGCATCTCAAATGAAGATGTGAACTTTCTATTTTTTTCAAATCTAACATTACATTTATGTCACCAATGAAATATTTCCAACTATTAGTGATTCTTCTCTGTTTCCAACTTTTGCATACCAATCACCAGTGATAATTAACATATCTTGGTTATATCTTTGGTTAATTTCAGACCACAGAAATTGGTAAAAATCTTCAATTTCCTCATCTTTGGCTTTGGTAGATGGTGTATAAATTTAAATAATTATAGTATTAACTGGTCTTTCTCGTATGTACATGGATATTATCCTAGCAAACGGAGGTCCTGAAAGCTGTACTCCATCTACGTCATTAATGTTGACTCTACTTTGAGGTGGTAGTTCTTCTCCAATCATATATTGAGCACCTTCCAACCAGAGGGGCACATCTTCTGGCACTATATCAAACAGTGTTTCAGGGTTATTCATAAAGGTTTCCAATAATATACCAGATAGTTTATCACTGTTGTTCACAGGTTTTCACTGACCAATTCTTTAAGAAGTAGATCATCTCTTCCTTCTTCCAAGTCTGTATTATTCTGGAAGCTTCACTGAAAACTGTCCACCATGGGCAACTCAGAAAATACAGGTGGCTTAACCTGCAAACTTACAGCAACTCACAAGCCACCACAGTATGACAAATTAGCAGATGAGTGGTACAAAATGTTATTTAGAAAGAGGCAAATGCATATTTGAACATATACACATAATCTTGGTTTGTAAAAAGTCTTAATAATAATAACATAAAGAAAATTTCATTAAAATGACTGATAAATTGAGCAAATTTTCCTGAACAAAAATGTTATAAAGTTTTAAAAAGTAGAAATAAGCAACAAATATATATATATATATATATATACACACACACATATATATATTAAGTAATATCTTTACCATGCTGCATGCCTTATTTATCAAGTGTAGAATATGTGTGTATGCATGTGTGTGTGTTCACAAAGTTTTGACTTTTTTTAATGAATATGGACATATGGATAATTGATCTTGAAATGAATAGTTCCTTGTCATTAGATAATTTACCTGTTATTATGTAAGTGATGTGCACCTATATGTCACATCTTATGAATATTTATTTTAAAAAGTGGTTCAAGACCAAAAAAAAAAAAAAAACACACCACCAGCACCTTGTGAAGTCTGTATACTTAGGGTTGTCTATTTTGTCTATGTTTTTAATAATACAAGCACATAAAAAAATAGTTTTGATATAACTCTTGGAGGTAGGGTGTGAGGCTAAGAAGGAAACTCTTTTTAAGATTGTATAAAATGGATTTATACACCATTATTAAATTTATATTTTTATGATATTTTATTTATATGTGGTTTTCAATAAGTTATAAGAATTATAAAAACTTAATTCATTGATTTTATGTCAATTTCTTATAAATTTAGTAGGAAATCACTAGAACTGTCATATATTAATTTTACTTCAATTTATCTGTTGAATAAAATATCTGTTCCTTAATCCTATAAGAAAACATATGCTTCATTGTTGTTTAACATATAATATAAATTTTATTATTTTCTGTTTAGAAGAACTAAGCATTTAATTCCTTCATTTAGATGACAACTGTGCATAATTCTGAGGCAATATTTTTAGGGGCCTCATTTCTACTGGTAATCTGTTTTATACGTCACAATGCTTTTCCATTAATAACAATTCCTTGAAATCATAAACATTGACAGTATAATATAAGGTATGAGTTATTCTAAAGTGTTGGAAATAGAGAAATCAAAAAAATAAAAAATGATAAATATCCATATTTTTCTATCACTGAACTTTCAATGAAACATAAACCAATATTAAGTGAACAAGGTAAAATATAGAATATACCAAAACCTACACCCCACTGACATTGAATCTGTCCTGATTCATAGTGACTCTGCAAGACAGGGCAGAACTGCTTCATAGGTTTCCAAGGCTATAAATCTTTACAGAAGCCAATTGCTCTGCTCCCATAGAGTGACTGGTGAGTTCAAACCACTGATCTTTTGGTTAGCAGCTGAATGGTTTAACCAATGTGCCACCAGTGTCTCCCTAGAGTACAGCATATAAGAGGCGAAATTAAAAAAAAAAAAA
>NW_006921915.1:2194044-2216840 GCF_000298275.1 Orycteropus afer afer
AAAAAAAAAAAAAAAAAAAAAAAAACTATAAGAAGATTGGTGATGTGGTAGGGAAATAATTTTAAATAGGAGTCAAGGAAGGCCTCATGAAAATAAGCCATCCAAACAAAAACCTGAGGGAAATGAGAGAAAAATTCATGCATGAACAAGTATTTCAATAGAGGGAGAACAAGTACAAATACTCTTAGGTAAAAACATGCCTCATTAATTTAAAGAATAATGACATCTTTGAGGAGCACTGGTGGCATAGTTGATAAGGCACTTGACTGCTAACCAGAAGGTCAGAGATTCAAAGCCACCAGCTGCTCTGCAGAAGGAAGATGGAGCAATCTACTTCAGTAAAGATTTACAGCCTCAGAAACCCAATGGTGGTTGTTATGAGTCAGAAACAACTCTATGGCAGTGAGTTTGGTTTTGATTTGGTAGAAGGATACATGAGGTCACATAGATCATCAGGCTTGGACATGTGCGAGGTGGTTGGACTTTGAAGATCATTCTGAGTGAAATATATAAGGAATGGAGAGTTTGAGAATAAATGTGACAAAACTGAGTTTGTGTTTTAATTATATCACTTTGGCTGCCCTGTTGAGAATAAAATGTAAGAAGTAGAGATAAAGATGTAGCTTATTACAATAATCCACAAGAGAGAGGATAGTGATTTCAATTAAGTTGGACCAGAATAGGTGATGAGAAAGTCACTTAAATATTTTTTTTAAAGGATGCTCATTGATTGAGTAATACTTATGGTATCAAGGATAATGGGAAGGATTTTGATCTGAGAAACTGGGAAATTGGATTTTCAAGGAAAAAGGATGGAGAAATCAAGGATTTCATTTGAATCTTTAAAATGAAAATATTAGTGTATCTTTAACATCTAAAATATAAGTAAATATATACCTGTAGGGAAGCAGTACATTTAATTACTTATTTATTTTTCTGTGCACATTAGATGACAAAACATGGCAAAAAAAAAAAAAAAAAAAACTAGGAACAAATAGGAACAGAATGTAAGAATGTAACATTTTTTCTCAGTTTTCAAAAATTATTAGGTTTTGACAACACATTTTTTTCCACAACATGTAAACACAAGATTATTCCCTGACACTTCATAAGATAAATACATTTCAAAAAATTAGAAACATTTTTTTAATTTGTATTTTCAGCTTAGTAAAATTTGGCCAATTTCTAAGAACACAAATTAGTTGAGAGAAAGAACCACAGCCTTCCAACCTTCTGGTTAGCAGTCAAATGCCTTAGGAACTAGGCCACCAGAGCTCCTACTTTTCCATTGAACAAGAAACATTCTCCATGATAGACCATACAATAAGCCATAGAGCAAACTTTCATAAACTGAAAAACACTGAAATACTGCAAAGCATCTTCTCAGATCACAATGCTATCAAATTAGAAATCAACAATAGGAAGATCAATGGAAAAAGAGCAAATATGTGGAAACTGAATAACATCCTCCTTAAGTAGGACTGGGTAACAGAAGAAATAAAAAATGAAATTCAAAATTTCCTGGAGTCAAATGAGAATAAAAAAACAAAATACCAAAATCTTTGGGACACATCAAAAGCAGTGGTCAAAGGCCAATTTATACCAGAAAATGCACACATCAAAAAAGAAGAAAGAGCCTAAATCAATACCTTAAACCAACATTTCCAACAATTAGAAAAAGAACAGTAAGAAAAGCCCACAGTCACCAGAAGAAAGGAAATAATCAAGAATCAAGCAGAAATCAATGAAACAGAAAATAGAAAAAAACAATAAAAAATCAACAAGACCAGAAGTTGGTTTTTTGAAAAGATCAATAAAATTGACAAACCACTGGCAAATTTAACAAAGGGAAAGAGGGAGAGAATAAAAATAACACAAATAAGAAATTAATTGGGACACATCACAACAGAACCAACAGAAATAAAATGGATAACATCAGGATACTATGAAGAACTGTACTCCAACAAATTTGAAAATCTAGAAGAAATGGACAGATACTAAAAACACCTACTTACTCAAACTAAAATAGACTGAGGTGGATAAGTTGAACAGACCCCTAACAAAAGTAGAAATTGAACAGGTCATAAAAAAATTACCAACAAAAAAAGTCCCGAAGATGATTTCACAAGAGAATTCTACCAATGATTCAGAGAAGAACTGCCACCAATCCTACTCAAATTAATCCAGAATACGGAAAAGGATGGAATTCTCCAAAATTCATTTTATGAAGCAAGCATAACCTTGATACCAAAACCAGGAAAAGGCATCACTCAAAAGGAAAACTACAGATCAATATCCCTCATGAATATAGATGCAAAAATAGTCAACAAAATCCTAGCCAAAAGACTCCAACAACATATCCAAAAAATAACACATTATAGCTAAGTGAGGTTCATATCAGGTATGCAAGGATTGTTCACCTTTAGAAAAACAATCAATGATATCTGACACATAAATAAAACAAAGGAAAATAACCACATGATCATATCATTTGCTGCAGAAGACTTTTGATAAAGTCCAACATCCATTCCTGATGAAAACTCTCAGCAAAATAAGAATAGAAGGGATAATGTTCAACATAATAAAGGGTAAATATGCAAACTAACAGCCTACATTACTCTCAACGGACAGAGACTGAAAACATTCCCCTTGCGAACAGGAACTAGACAAGGATCCCTTCTATCACCACTTCTATTCAACATTATATTGAAAGTCCTAGCCAGAGCAATAAGGCAAGAAAAGGAAATGAAAGTTGTCCATATTTGTAAAGAAGAACTCAAAATGTCCCTATTTCTTGATAATATAGTCCTATACATAGAAAACCCAAGAGACTCACAAAAAAAAAAAAAAAAAAAAACCTACTGGAACCAATTTGGGGATTTACCAGGACACAAATCAACATACAAACATCAGCTGGATTCCTCTACAACAACAAAAAGATTACTGAAAAAGAAATAACGAAATAAACACCACTTACAATAGTTACCAAAAAAAGTAAAATATTTGGGAATAAATCTTACCAGGGATACAAAAGATGTGTACAAGAAAACTACAAAACACTGCTTCAAGAAAACTGAAGAAATTTACATAAAGGGAGGAACATACAATGTTTATGGATAGGAAGATTGAATATTATGAAAATATCAATTCTACCCAAAGTAATCTATATACATTCAATACAATCCCAATCCATATCCCATCGACATTCTTTAAGAATATGGAAAAACCAATCACCAACTGTGTATAGAATGGAAAGAGACCTTGAATAAGCAAAGCACAATTGAAGAAGAAAAATAAAAGTAGGAGGTCTCACACTCTCAAATCTCAAAACCTACTAAACAGCCACAGTATTCAAAACTGCCTGGTATTGGGACAATGACACACACATAGACCAATGGAATAGAATTGAGAACCCAGAAATAGATCCATCAGCCTATGGTCAGCTAGTCTTTGACAAAGGACTGGAATCCACTAAATGGAGAAGAGATTGTCTGTTTAAAAAATGGTACTGGCAAAAGAGCATATCAATTTCCAGAAAAATGAAATGAAATCAGTATCTCACACCATTCACAAACACTAAATCCAGATGTATAAAACACTTAAATGTGAAACCTAAAACTAGAAAATTCCTCAAGGAAAAACTAGGGGCAAATTTAGGGACCCTAATATATGGTATGGGAGCTCTGGTAGCATAGTGCCTAAGGCACTGGAGTGCTAACCAAAAGGCTGGTGCTTCAAACCCACCAGCCACTCCAAGGAAGGAAGATGGGGCAATCTATTTCCATAGTGATACTGCCTCAGAAACCCATAGGAGAGGTCACTATAAGTCAGTTCCAACTTAACGGCACATAACAGCAACAACAATATATGGTATAAATAGACTATCAAGCATAACCAAAAATGCCAAACAACAAAAGATAAACTAGATGAATAAGACTTTCTAAAAATTAATTTTTTATGTGCTTCCAAAAACGTCTCCAAAGGAGTAGAAAGAGAACCTACAGATTGGGAAAATATATGTCAACAGCATATCTGACACTTACTGATGAAGATCAGAGACTACACAGTCTGAAATATGGATTACACATCAACATAAAGACAACAAAAATTCTCACCACTGGACTAATATATAACATTATGAAAAATAGTGAAAAGATTGAAGTTGCCAATGATTTCATTTTACTTGGATCCAAAATCAAGGCCCACAGAAGCAGGTATCAAAAATCAGAGGATATTCAGCACTGTGTAAATCTGCTGCAAAATACCTTTTTAGAATTTTAAAGAGCAAAGATGGTATTTTGAAGACTAAGGTACACCTGGGGAGCTCTTTTGGCATAGTGCTTAAGGCATTTGACTGCGAACCAGAAGGCTGGCGTTCAAACACACTAGCCACTCCTCAGAAGGAAGGTTGGGCAATCTACTTCTGCAGTGATACCGCCTCAGAAACACAAGAAAGTGCACTATGAGTTGGATCTGACTCGACCACTGTGATTTTTTTTTTTTTTTAATGGTATACCTGACCCAAGCCGTTGGACTATGAATAAGGAAGAACTCAGAAGAACTGATGCATTTGAACTGCTATGTTGTCAAAGAATATTTGAAAATAGCATGCACTGCTTCATAAATCAACAAATCTACAATGGAAGAAGTACAGAAGGAAAATGCCTTAGAAGGAAGAAAGGCCAGACTTCATCTCTCCTGCTTTGGTCATGTTATCATGAGAGACCAGTCCCTGGAGAAGGATATCATACTTTGTAAAGTAGTGGTTCAGCAAAACAGGGAATACTCTGAACCAAGTGGATTGACATGGTGGGTATGAGAATGGGGTCAAGCATAACGATAGTGAGGATGATTCAGTATCTGGCAATGTATTGTTCTCTCGTACATGAAGTCTCTATGAGTGCAAACCACCTGGACAGCACCTACCAACAACAACAACATACTTACAAAAGAGCCTTTGGATGCAGTGGTTAAAGAGTTTAGCTGTTAACCAAAAGATGGGTGGATAAAACCCACCAGCCAATCTGCAGGAGAAATCTGTTTCAATGTGTTACCATAAATATTTATAGTCTTGGCAACCCTATGAGACAGATCTGCTGTTTTCTATAGGGTTACTATGAGTTTGAATAGACTCAGTGGAATAGGATTTCTACATACTTGATCCCCAGACATCCTTGCAAACAATTTTTCAATCGCATTCCCTCCAAGTCTACAACCATACAGTCAAAACATTGTCCATAGCCTGTACTGATATACTACACACACACACTATCTGTGTACATATATATATATATATATATATATATAAATATACATGTGCACTCTGGGCATTTCTGCTTATGAGATAAATGAGCTATCAATTGCACAACTCAAAGTTCTGTCCACTGAGAGGATTTTCCTTACAACTATCTTTCAGAGCAGTCCCAGAAATGTGATTTAATGCTGCAATTATACTCTTTAGTGGTGCCTGCGTATTACACAGAATGATTTGTAAACTAGGTCCAAGTTCTTTCTTCCTCAATCAACTGATCTAAGGAAATGTCCCATGGGGTCAAAAGGGCAAGCTGGCAGAGAGAAAGTAATGAAGCAGCAGCAGGAAGTTTGAGCCCCTTCCTCATATACTTATTCATCCTTTCAGAGCTTGCTCAGGCCTGTTCTGATATATACCACTTTCATTTTTATGATGGTGTGCTGCTGCACATGCCTACATTTAGGACATGGTATATAGGTCAACACCTAGTACATAATGGGCAGCTCAGGACATAGGGTAACTCAATAGTCCATGGTTACCCGTTCAATCTCTACTAAGGTCCATTAGAAAGCCAAAAGCTGACTCTCAAATAAAAATAAATGAAGATGATTGACAGAGATTTGCTCCAAATCCTGGATCTCTGCTGCTTAGTTTAACCTATAGAGGCTTGCAAGTTTCCAAAAGCATCTGTATTTGGCATTGGCTCTTAAAACACCATTGGATCTGCATGATCATATGTCACAAGTGGCCAAGTAGTTTGCACAACAGCCTGGACTTGGTGAAGAGCCTTCTCTTATGCTGGACCCCACTCATAACTAGTAAGTTTTCAAATCACTAGGTAATTGGGCTGGTCTAGCAGACACAAGTGAGGAAGCTGTTGCCTTGAAAATACAAAGAGCCCAGATAAGTATTTTGCCTCCTTTTTAGCGTAAGGAGGTTTGGTTTCTAAAACTTATTCTTCACATTTAGGAATATCTTGACACACCACTGTGCTCCTAGAAATTGCTGTTAGTTGTTGTTCTTTGATGTTGTCAAGTCTGTGTGACTCACGAGATTCTATATACAACATAGAAACATTGATCTCTTCTGTGCCATCCTCACAATTGCTCTATGCTTGAGCTCATCATTGCAGTCACTGTGTCAATCTATCTCATTGAGGATCTTCTCCTTTTCACTAACTCTCTGCTTCATGAAGTGTGACATTCTTCTCCAGGCACTGGTCCCTCCTGATAAAATGAACAAAGTAAGAGAGGCAAAGTCTGGTCATTCTCCCTGCAAAGAAGCATGCCGGCTTTACTCCTTCCAAGACAGATTTGTTCATTTTGCAGTGTATGGCATTTTCAATATTTTTTGCCAACACAATTCAAATGCATTGATTCTTCTGAGGTCTTCCTTATATATTGTGTTTTTTTATATACCTATGAGGCCACTGAAAATACAATGGCATGGGTTAGGTGCACGTTAGTCTTCAGAGTGACATCCTTGCCCTTTAACACTTTAAAGAGGTCTTTTGGAACAGATTTGCTCAATGCAATAGGTCATTTGACTTTTTGACAGGTGCTTCCATGGGCCTTGATTGTGGATCCAGGTAAAATGAAATCTTGACAACTTCAATCTTTTCTCCATTTATTATATTACTTATTTGTCTAGCTGTGAGGATTTTCATTTTCTCTATGCTGAGATTTAATTTTTATGGAAGGATGTAGTCTTTGATATTCCTTGTTAAGTGCTTCGTTTTCTTCATTTCAGCTAACAAGGTTATGTCATCTGCAGGTTGCAAGTGTTTAA
Organism: Orycteropus afer afer; assembly: GCF_000298275.1. NCBI lineage: Eukaryota > Metazoa > Chordata > Mammalia > Tubulidentata > Orycteropodidae > Orycteropus > Orycteropus afer. Next base: position 2,201,084 of record NW_006921915.1, read on the forward strand.
TGAATCTCCCTTCAATTGTGATGCCACATACTTCTTCACATACTCTAGCTTCTTGGATTATTTGCTCTTTATACAAATTGAATAAGTAACAGGATATAACCCTGAAAAAGCACATCTCCTGATTCTAAACTGCCCAGTGTTCCTTTGTTCTGTTCAAATGACTAAAACATGTTCTACATATAGCTTCTGCATGAGTCCAAGAAAATGTTCCTGAATTTCCATTCTTCACAATATTATCCAAAATTTGTTATGCTCCCCACAATTGAATGTATTTTCATATCCGATAAAACATAAGTAAACAGTTTTCTGGTATTCTCTGTTTTTAGCCAAGTTACATCTAATATCAGAAATGGCATCCTTCATTGCAATTCATCTTGTGAATCCAGTTTGAATTTCTGACTGTTTACTGTTGATGTACTGCCACAACCTTTTTGAATTATCTTCAAATAATTTTTGAATTATTTGAGTAGAACATTAACTATTCAATAATTTCTGCATTACGTTGGATTACCTTTCTTTGGAATGGGTACAAATAAGGAGCTCTTCCCGTCAGTTGGCCAGGTAGCTGTTTTCCAAATTTCCTTGACTACCCCAGTGAGTACCATTACCATTGCATCCCTTTGCTGAAATATTTCAAGTGGTATTCCAACAGTTCCTGGACTCTTGTTTTTTCTCCAATGCCTTCATTGCAGTTTGCACTTCTTTCAATATGATAAATTCCTGATCATATGCTACCTCCTGAAATGGTTGAGAGTCAACATATTCTTTTAGGTACAGTGACTCTCTATATTTTTCCCCACCTTCTCTTGAAGTTTCCTTCCACATGCAATATTTTGTCCATAGAATCTTTCAATATTGCAACTGGAAGCTTGATTTTGTGTATGTGGGTGTGTGTGTGAGAGAGAAATATCACATGTTCTCTTCCCATTTGGTTTTCTAATGGCAAATCTTCGCACATCTGCTTATAATACATTATTTTGTCTTCTCAAGTTGCCCTTTGAAATCTTCTGTTCAACTCTTTTACTTCATCATTCTTCCTTTGACTTTAGCTAATCTATGTTATCAGTGCAGCAGTATAATGATGGGATTTCCAAAAATGCAAGCTGGATTCAGAAGGGGACATGGATTGAGGGATGTCATTGCTGATGTCAGAGGGATCTTGGCTGAAAGCAAAGAATACTAAAAAGATGTCTACCTGTGTTTTGTTGATTATGTAAATTATGAATAACATTGCAAAGAATGGGAATTCCAGAATACTTAACTGTTCTCATGAGGAACCTGTACATAGAACACAACAGAAAAAGGGGATAATGCATGGCTTAAAACATGAAAATGTATATGTCAGGGTGTAACTTTTCACCATACTTACTCAATCTGTATACTAAGCAAATAATCCAAGAAGCTGGACTATATGAAAACGAACCCAACATCAGCATTAGAGGAGGTCTCATTAACAACATGTGATATGCAGATGATGCAATCTTGCTTGCTGAAAATAGGAATGACTTGAAGCACTTACTGATGAAGATCAAAGACTACAGTCTTCAGTATGGATTACACTTCAACATAGAGAAAATAAAAATCCTCACAACTAGATCAATAAGCAGCACCATGACAAAGGAAGAAAAGATTGAAATTGTCAGGAATTTCATTTTACTGGAATCCACAGTCAACACCCATGGAAGCAACAGTCAAGAACTGAGGCACTGTATTGTACTAAGCAAATCTGCTGTGAAAGACCTCTTTAAGGTGTTAAGAAGCAAAGGTGTCACTTTGAAGACTAAGGTACACTTGACATAAGCCAAGATATTTTCAATCATCTCGTATGCATTTGAAAGCTGAACAATGAATAAGGAAGATCAAAGAAGAGTTGATGCTTGTGAGTTGTGATGGTGACAAATTATAGTAAAGATATCATGGACTGGTAGAAGAATGAACAAAACTGTCCTGAAAGAAGTGCAGCCAGAATGGTCCTTGGAAGGAAGAATGGCCAGATTTCGTCTGACCTACTTGGGTCATGTTGTCAGAAGGGGCCATTCTCTGGAGAAGGATATCATGCTTGATAAAGTAGAGAGTCGTCAAAGAAGGAAAAGATACTCAGTAAGATAGATTGACAGTGGCTGCAACAATGAGCTAAAGCATAGTAAGGACTGTGAAGATGGTGTAGGACTGGGCATTGTTTCATTATGTTGTACATAATAGGGTTGCTATGAGTCAGAGCTAACTTGAAGGCACCTAATAATAATAACAATCTATGTTCTTTGGCAAGTTTCATAGTGTGATATGAACTTTTTTTTTCAATTTTCTTAGGTAGAGGGAGATCTACTGATTTCTATTTGGCTTTTACCATAAAGGTTCTAACTCCACATGTTAGGGAACTAATAATGTGGTGATTGTGTCAGTTGATAATTATATATAATCCAATTATACATCCCAGGACTGAGGAAATACTACATGGTGGATCCAAGGACTCTATAAACCTACTTGGAAGATCAATCTGAGCTAAAACTCAATTGATCATCTGACCTTCATAACCCTTTACTCTGTGTGGTAAATATATTTTGGATGTTATGGAGCCAGTGTCTAGAAATCCCCATAAAGTTGATTATTTCCTTTTCTCCAATGCATAGTCACCCTTGTAAAAGCCTGTGGATCACCTTGGAGAAGGCAGTGAGAAAAGTTAATATATATTTTTGACAATATAACATCATTCTTCCCCAAGTAACACTTGGCCTACACTTCACTCAGGGCATTCTGTTTCTATAAACTGGCTCACATCTAAGAACTGATTTATGAGTCATAACTTTCTGTTTTTGGTGATTCAAGTTAGATTTCTTTTATCTTGACATGAAATTCTTCCCCTTACACATGTCAAGTAAAAATATATTAGCGTTCTGATCTATTTCACTCTCATTAACCCTAGAATGAAGTAACCGTCACTATACATATCTGCAAGTCAGACTTTTCTGATTATTGTTTTGACTCCATTCATGTTGATAATTATGCTCATATTGTGTTGGTTATTAAGTGACAATATTAGTGCCTTATTACCCACGATCTAATAATCTCCATTGCACTTGTCCTACAGTTAAAACACACACTAAAAATAAAAATAAAAACCTCACTGCCATTGAGTCAAATACAACTCATAGCGACCCCTCCTTGGGTTTCCAAGGCGGTAGCTGTATGGAAGTAGATCACCCAGTCTTCCTTCCAAAGAATGTCTGATGGGTTTGAACAACCAGCCTTCTGGTTAGCAGTCAAATGCCTTAGCACTATGCAACCAGAGCCCCCAAAAACATACATTATGTAAAATTAAATTAAGAAATTTATTGAAAGTCCAGAGACGGTCTGGACCAGGAAAACATACATATTTAAAGAGCGAAAATGGCTATTTGACCATTTTTGTCCATTACTGCACTGGACAATGAGGAAGAAATAATTTTTGTACCATTGGAGCAGGAACTATAAGTTGTAAAATCATAATTACTAAAAAAAAAAAAAAAAAAAAAAAAACATTTAGGGGAGTCAAAGGAAGGATATCTAAAAGTGTGGATTTAGCAGGGACAGGTGGATAACATCTAGGCAAAATCACTACAGAAATAGATTGCCCAATCCTCCTTCCAAGGAGTGGCTTGTGGTTTTGAACCACCAGCTTTCTTGTTAGCAGTCAAATGCTTTCGGCACTATGCCACCATAACTCCTGTGGATATAGCAAAATGGGATTATGTGACTGATTAAATGATATAAGCTGTTGAGTTTATTACAAGTTGGTCACAAGGTAATGGCAGGACTAGTTTTTCTGGTAACATGGTATTAAAATTTATTTCTCAATCATGTCTGTTTCTGGGGTCCATTGTAAAGATTTATCATTAATACAGTGCATCAAGACCTTTTGGGTATAAGCTATCACAACTTGCATCTGTTTGACCATATAGGAAAAAATGCTCTGGAAATAGATTATGATATCTTGCACCTACCAGAAGTCAGAGAAAAAGAATGTCTCCTTTAGGGTATTTGATTAGATCAACATCAAAGCTAAGTCAGCATCAAGGTTAGAGGAACTACTATTAGAAAAGGCAGCTTTAAAATGCAACATGAAGTCTAGACTTATGTCAAAACTTTAAAATGGAGTTATGCTTCCATTTCAGACTGCTCTATTTAAACATAAAAGTGACTCTCATACACATTTAAGAATCCTCATTCAGTTACAATACTTCCCATTTTAATGCCTGACCTACAGAGAAGTGTGACCACAAATCTCTTCCAATGTTGTTGCTGTGTCTTCACAAATTTGTAGTCATGGTGAAAATTACGTCCTCTGGAACATCCCAGGGTGGGTGAATAGGTTTTATATGGTATTCTAATATCTCAATCTTTCTAAGCCTTTGGAAACTTATTTCTAAAGTACAAAAATATAGGTTTCACATCTTAATTTCATTTAATGTAGGCTACCTTTTGATCCATATTTCAACCAACCAATCCAACTTCTACAGCTCTTTCTAATCACTCCAGCTGCAACACTGAATTCAGAATCTCTACTTAAGGGGTCCGGTATAGTACATTTAACTGAATCAACAGAATGTTTCTTCCACCAGTATCCCACACCCTTAACATTTGTCCCCTTACATATCCCCCAGTTTTTTATCTGTGTGAAACGTATAAACCAGTTCTTTTGGAGTATAGCACTTTCCTCTTGAGTCACACTTTATTTGTTACCTTTTGCGTAATGTTATTACTTGAGTTTAGTTATACATAGAGAAGCAAAGATAAAGGGTACAAATTGGTCCTGAGATTGATAAGTATGTCTTAAAGCCAACTACTTAAGGAAAGATAGTTATAGATTCCTCCAGCAATTTAAAGTTAACCTCTTCACACAGAATCTGCTTCTTCTGGCAAAGAATATGCTGTGGAATTTAGGGGACAAATATGTGAAGATCAGTCTATATCTTTCTGCATTCTGATTTTTAGGATCCTGTTCCTTCCTCCAATCAACATACTTACTTTAATAGTAGAAGCCTTGAGGAATAGAGTGCTTAATTTGCATTTTAATTGAACCATTTACAGGATGAGACTCTGAATGTGATTTTTCAGAAATCTTAGCTCTGGAGCTACAAGAAAGAAGGCCTTGTTTCAGGGCCAAAATGGAAACTTTATGGAAGTTTGGGCAATCTACATCCAAAGTGATACCACCTTGGAAACCCAAGTAGGGCTCACTATGAGTCAGATCCAACTCCACAGCGGTGAGTTATCTATTATTATTTATTTAGTTAGTTAGTTAGTTAGTCTTCAATTAAGAAGCTAATAGTATTGTCTGTTTTTGGTTTAGTATCACAATGGTTAAAAAGCTCTGGAGGTGCAGTGCCTAAGGCATTTGACTGCTAACCAGAAGTTGGGTGGTTCAAAACAAGCAGCCACTCTGCAGAAGGAAGATGGGATTATCTACTTCCATAAAGATTTATCTCCTCAGAAACCCAATGGGAGTAGATAGGAATTGGCAACAAATTGATGGCAATGAGCTTGGTTTTATGGTATCACAATGGTTAAGCACTAAGCTGCTAACCAAAGATTGACAGTTGAAACCTACCCAGCTGCTCAGCAGAAGCCACAGGAGGTAATCTGCTTCTGTAAAGGTTACAGTGAAGAAATCCCTATGCAGGAGTTCTACTCTGTCACATGGGGTCACTATGCATCAGAATCAAGTCAACAGCATACACCAACATGCTGCAATTGAACTAAGGGTATGGAGCTCTGAGCTCATCCTTTCCTTTCTCTACTTTGTCCAGTGTAATTAGGATTAATCAGCCAATCTCATCACTCTCCTCAAACTAAACCAAACCTGATTCTGACTTGTGTTGTTGTTAGGTGCTGTCAAGTTGGCTCAGACTCATAGGGTCCCTATGTTCAACAGAAGGAAACACTGCCTGATCCTGCACCATACTCACAATCTTGCGATACCCAAACTCATCCTTCCAGTCACTGTGTCAATCCAACTCAACAAGGGTATTCCCCTTTTTGCTGATCTACTTTAGCAAGCATGATATCCTTCTCCAGGGAATGGTCCCTTCTGACAAAATAACCAAAATAGGTGAAATGAAGTCTGGCCATTCTCACTTCCAAGGAGCATTCTGGCTGCATTTCTTCTGGGAGCGATTTGTTAGTTCTTCTGGCAGTCAATGGTATCTTTGGTATACTTTGCCAACACCACAATTCAAATGCATCAACTCTTCTTTGATCTTCCTTATTCATCATCCAGCTTCATGAATATGAGGCAATTGACAACACCATGGCTTGGGTTACACATATCTTAGTCTTCAAAGAGACATCTTTGCTCTTCAGAACTTCGAAGAGGTCTCTTGCAGCAGATTTTCCCAGTGAAATATGATGTCTGATTTCTTTACTGCTTCTTCCATGGATGTTGATTGTGGATCCAAGTAATATGAAAATTTTGACAAATGCAAACTTTTCTCCATTTATCGTGATGATGATTATTGGTCTAGTTGTGAGGATTTTCATTTTCTTTATGTTGAATTGTAATCCATACTGCATACTGTAGTCTTTAATCACCATCAGTAAGTACTTCAAGCTATTTCTGTGTTGTTTGCATATTGCCGGTTGTTAATGAGTCTTCCTCCAATCCTGATGCCACATTCATAGCAACCTGATTAATTTCTTTAGTTTGATTAAAGTTTTCTAAGGTACCAAATACATGATTACATATAATTTTCCCTCTTATGATTTATCTATCTCTATTGTTACATCAAAGGTTCTCTGGTGGCATATTGCTTAAGACATTTAACTGCTAACCAGAAGGTTGATGGTTCAAACACATCAGGCACTTCTGTAAAGATTTACAACCTCCAAAACCCAAAAAGGGGCTACTATGAGGCAGAATCATTCTGATGGCAGTGAGTTTTTGCTATTGATATATCAAGGAGTTCTGGAAATTAAAGCAGTAAGCTGGTCACTGAAAGGTAGCAGTTTGAACCTACTAGCCACCACAAAGGAGAAAGATTTGGCAGTCTGCTTCTTAAAAATTATAGCCTTGGAAACCCTATGACGTAGTTCTTTGTCCTATAGGATCATGATGAGCTAGAATCAAGTAGATGGCAACAATTTTTTGTTTTTGTTTTTGTTACCTTAATCCATGGACTCCCAGTGCCATTTTTACCACGTGTAATAGAATCATGAATGCTTTTAAATTTAATTTATTTAGATAACCAATTCTAGAAACACAGATCGAATTCAGAAAATCAACCTTAGTCCTCAACTTATTGGATGAGGCCCATGTACATTATCAAGGATAATCTTAAAGCCAACTATCAAATATCTCCACAGAAACATTTAGACTAGTATTCGAACAAATTATTGGTCACCACTACCTACTCAAGTTGACACAAAATTAACTTTGAAAATTTTCTTTATAACAATGTATTTGTCTTATCTATGATTCAGTCAGGATTGTTCATTGCATAAATTTCCAGTTTTCTAGTCTTATTTTATGTGGAACTCAGTAGCTGTCTTGATTTTATTTTTTGCAATTAATTACAGTAAATCTTGTGAAAGCCAGACATGTGAAAAGCAGAAGCAAGACAGAGAAAAATAACCTGCGTATTTTCCAATAATAGTGAGAGAAAAGTGGTCAGATCATACTCTGTCAACGATAGAAAACTTGTGAGACTTGGAAAAACAAGTCTATCCCACTGAGTTCTAGCTCTCACAGGTTTCACTGTAATTTGCTTATTTTTAAAATACTCTACAATTTAGCAATGAACAGTGTGTCGCAGGTAGAAATTCCTCTAGTTTTCACTCAAGTATATGACAACCGTCCTTGGTCTCTAGTGCTAATGTGTGTAAATTTCTAATTTATATTAGTTAATGTCCTCGCATTTAGAAGTAATAGATTGAGGAAGAATTCTAAGCGTGTGTTTATATGCCATGTTGCTTGAAAAGAGTTGTCAATGATCTAGAGAAAGAAAAAAAAAAAATTAGAGTAAAATTCATAATTTTTGTATGGATATAAAACCTCCCAAAAGACAAACCCATCAAATTGATTCTTACTCATAGTAACACTAAAGAAGAAAGTAGAACTGCCCTATAGAATTTCTAAGGCTGGCTAAGACACTTGCCTGCTAACCAGACAGCTGGCAGTTCAAACCCACCAGCCACTCCTCCGAAGGAAGGTTGGGCAGTCCTACTTCCGTAGTGATACTGCCTCGGAAACCCAAGGAGGGGTCGCTGTGAGTCAGGTTTGACTCGACGGCACATAACAACAACAACAAATCTTTATGGAAGTAGACTGCCACATCTTTCACCCATGGAGCATTGTAGGGTTCCAACCACTGACCTTTTGGTTAGAAGTTGATCACTTTAACCACTGCACAAACAAGCCTCCCATGGAAGTGAACAAATCATAATAAAATATGTATTTTGCCAGCCTGCTAAGAGAATGAATGCTATTGATTTAAAATCAATATTTGTTAAGTATCTACAAATTTTCTCTGAATTTTTGTCTTCGTTTCCTAGGGCTGCCATAACAAAATAATACTAGGTCAGAGACTTAAAGAAAATAAATGTATTTTGTCAAAGTACTGAAGGCTAGAGATTTTAATTCATGGTGTTGGCAGTGCTATAGTATTTTTCTGTGGGCTCGAGGGGTGGATTCTTTCTTATCTCCTTCAGTTTTTATAATCCTGGGCATTTCTTGGTATCCTTGGTTTTGGAGTGATTCTCTCATGCTGCCTACTTCTCTGTTCATTTTCATTTTTATAAAATCTGACTTAGGTGGGATTAGGATTAAGACCCAACTCAGACAATCTACTCCAGTAGGGATACCACCTGGGAAACCCAAGAGGTGTGAGTGAGTTGGAAATAACTCAACAGCAGTGAGTTTCCTTTTCTCTTTTCTTAATAATTGTATGATTTCACTAATTTAACTGATAATATCTTCACAGAAAAAAACTCTTTTCCTGAATGAGGTCATATTCACAACTGCAAAAGTTAGGACTTCAGTGTATGTTTTTTGGGAGACACAGCTCAATCCAAAGCAATGCTTATATTATGTTCAAACTTTTGTAGGATATATTTTAGGATGCAATGATACTCACTCAAAGTCTTATCTTGCATAGGGAACACGTTTCCATTTATATAATATATGAGTGATTGCTGTTTGTGTTGGTAATATACTAAAGCACATTTCTTTTTTAAGTATTGAATATAATCTCCACACTATCCTGTGCAGCAATCTAAAATGTGAGCAGTTTATTTATTCACATGGGGAATCCTTAAAAAAAAAAATTAAAAAGGATCTATTCAAAACAGAAGTCATTTTAGATTACTAATATTAACTTTAATAGAAAAGCAGTAAAAACAGCCTGAAGTCTGAAAACACAGCTTTATAGACTCGAAATTCATGCTTTTTTCCTTAAAATATGCTACTTTTTGTCATACACACACACATACACACACAACACACACAGACTACGATATAAAATTGAATTATTTTTGCAACTACTACACTGACTGTAGGAAGCTCTGGTGGTGCAATGCCTAAGGCATTTGACTGCTAACCAGAAGGCTGGTTGTTCAAACCGACCAGTCACTCTTCAAAAGGAAGATCGGGCAATCTACTTTCATAGTGATATCACCTTGGAAACACAGTGAGAAGTCGCTATGAATTGCGTCCATCTCAATGGCACATAACAACAACAACATTGATTGTAGGGAGAAATATACTAAGATGCTGTTATTAATGTTCCATTGTGACACAATGAAAAGACTTTTAGAGGTAAACATAATGTGTTGTTTTTAATCAAAACTCCATCAATTGTATTTTTAAAGCCCTCCAACTGTCTTTTTTATTTTTTGAATAAAGTCTATTCAGTACTATACACATTTCAAGAGATAAAAATTGAGACAAACATTTTGAGAAATGAACAATATATTTATTTAGACTAAATATGTGTTCATATATTAATCCATATTTCATTTATAACTGTATTGTTATAGTGCATTTTTATTGTTGTTAGGTGCTTTTGAGTCAGTTCCAACTTATAGTGACCCCATATGTTTTGGTTACCTCTAGTGCTGCTCTAACAGAAAATACCACAAATGTGTGGCTTTAACAAACAGGAGTTTTTCTTTTACAGTTTTGGAGGGTAGAAGTCTGAGTTTAAGTGCCAGCTTTAGGAGCTGGGTGAAAGCCACTTGACCTTAGGCTTCTACTCTGCCTTCTGCTTCCAGCCCAGTAAAGCTACATAGAGACTTCTTTTAGGCAGCTAATGGTTGCTGTGGCTGACAAACTCAAGGTCAACAAATAAAATAAAATGACATAGCCCCAAGATTACTAAACAACATATCAGTCTACTAGTTCAAGTCCAAAGACAATCCCAAGATCACCAGGAAACATGCAGGCTGCTGAATTTAGACTCGGCTATATGCAAGGTCCAATGGTGTCAAAAAGCTCTAAGGGCTTTTTCAAGACTTCTCATATACTGGAAACAGACCACATTCCGAAGGCAGTTACTCAGCTGCTCACTGCAGATTCGACCATGGAGTTTATTACCAGTCCATCATAAGAAATGCATCCAGCTGCCCATCCACTAAGAACCAGGCCCACCCAAGTTGACATATAACCTTAGCTACCACATCACATAAAACAGAATTAAACACTGCCCAGTCCCATTCCATCCCCACAAGCATTGCTATGTTCAGCCCATTGTTGCAGCTACTTTGTCAATGCATCATACTGAAGGTCTTCCTCTACTCCACAGACCCTCTACTTTAACGACCATGGTGTCCTTCTTCAGGGACTAGTCCCTCCTCAAAACATGACCAAAGTATGAAACACTAAGTTCCACCATGTTCATTGAGGATTTACTTCTACTAAAACTGATTTTACTGCTCTTTTGGCAGTTCAACATATATTCAACATCATGCACCCACATCACAATTCAAATGAATCAATTCTTCTGTGGCCTTAGTTATTCATTGACCAACTTTCACATGCATAGAAGGCAATGTTAAATAGCATGGCTTGAGTCAGGGGCACGACAGTCTTCCAAGTCTTCAAAGTGACAACTTTGCTTTTTAATACTTCAAGAAGTCGTGTGCAGAAGGTTTGCCCAAAGTAATTATGTGATTTGTTGACCATTGCTTCCATGGGCATTGATTGTAGATCTAACTGCTCTGGTTACCTAGTGCTGCTCTGACAAGAATATATCACAAATGTGATGGCCTTAAAAAATCAGTTTATTCTTACACTTTGGAGGCTTTAAGTCCAAGTTCAAAGTGCCAAGCTCTAGGAGCTGAGTCAAGTACCCTCAGCGTTGGGCTTCAGCTCTCCCTCCAGCACCCAGCCCACTTTAGCTAGAGGCATTTCTTCACTCAGACAGCTGCTGGCTGCTGAGGCTGCCAAGCCCAAGTTGACAAGTAAAAAGGCACAGTTCTGATGTTACCAAACCACAGAGCAGGCCATTAATTCAAGCCCATTGTAAGTCCCCAGGTCGGAAGAGCACGGTAAGCTGCTGAACAATGACATGGCTACATGCAGGGTCCAAGTGTGCCATAAGCTAGAGACCTTTCCCCAAGGCTTCTCCTTATATACAGGAAGCAGACCACATGCCTAAGGCAGCTACTCAGCTGCTCACAGTAGATTCTACCATGGAGTTGATTACCAATCTCATCATGGGGAATACTACATACAGCTGCCCAGCCATTCAACTAGGCCTAGCCAAGTTGACACACGAACTTAACTACCACACCACCTAAAACTGAATCCTTAACAATTTCAATCTTTTCCCCATTTATCATGATGTCCACTTATCCATTTATCATTATTGGTCTAATTGTGAGGACTAGTGCTTTCTTCATGTTGAGATGTCTTCCATACTGAAGACCATAGGCTTTGATCTTCAACTGTAAGTGCTTCAAGTCTTCTTTGCTTTTAGGAAGAATGATATGTAATATGTCATCTACATATTACAGGTTGTTAATGAGTCTTCACCCAACCCTGATGCTATGTTCTTCCTCAGATCATCTAGCTTCTCGGATCATTTTTTCAGCACACTGATTGAATGAGTGTGGTGAAAGGATACAAGCCTTAAGCACCCCTTTCCTGATTTTAAACCTTGTTCTGTTTGAGAAATTGTCCCTTGGTCATGAGCACAGTTAAATGTTTGGAATTATCATTTTCCCCAATATTATTCATATATTTTTTTTATAATCTACACAGTTTAATGCTTTTGCTTTGTCAATAAACAGATAAATATCTTTCTGGTATTCTCTGTTTTCACTAAGATACACATGATATCAGCAATGATATCCTTCATTCCTCGTCCTCTTCTGAATGTGGCTTGAATTCCTGGTAGTTCCCTGTTGGTACTGGTTCAACTCTTTTTGAATAATTTTCAGCAGAAATTTACTTACATGTGATATTAATGATATTCTTCCATAATTTCTGCATTCTGTAGGATCAACTTTCTTTGGAATAGGAACAAATAAAAATCTCTTCCACTCTGTTGGCCAGAAGCCAAATTTATTCCAAATTTCTTGGTATGGATGAGTGACTACTTCCAACATTGTATCTGTTTATTGAAACATCTCAAAACATATTCCTTCAATTCCTGGGCCATTGTTTTTATCCAATGCTTTTAGTGAAACTCGGACTTAATCCTTCATCACCATCAATTCCTGGTCATATGATACCTCCTGAAATGGTTGAATGTCAACCATTTCATTTTGTACAGTGACACTGTGTATTCCTTCCATATTTTTTTGATGCTTCCTGCTTCATTCATTATTTTTTACACATAGAATCCGTCAGTATTGCAACTAGAGGCTTGAATTGATTCTTCAGTTCTTTGGTTTGACAAATACCAAGCATGTTCTTCCTTTTTGGCTTTCTATCCCCAGGTCTTTGCACATTTCATTACAGTATTTTACTTTGTCCTGTTGAGCTGCTCTTTGAAATCTTTTATTCAGTTATTTTACTTCATTATTTCTTCCATTAGCTTTAACAAGATTCACATCTCATATCCAATTTGGCATTTTCATTCATTTTTGTCTTTTTGATGAGCTTTTGCTTTCTTCATGTATGATGTCCTTGATGTCAACCCAACAACTTGTCTGATAATATGTTATTGGTGTTCAACACATCAAATCTATTCTTGAGATTGTCTTTACTTCAGAGGCTATATATTACAGTTAATATTTTGGCCCTGGTGATTTTGTTTTCATTTTCTTTACCTTCAAATTGAACTGGCATGAGAGCAATTCATTGTCTGTTTCACAGTTGACCACTGGCCTTTTTTTGACTAATGGCATTGAGATTCTTCATCATCTTTTTTCCACAAATGTAGTAGATCTGATTCCTATATATTACATGTTGTGAAGTTCATATGTGTAGTCACCATTTATGTTATTGACAAAAGGTTTTTGAAATGAATAAGTCACTCGTTTGCAAAATTCTATTTAAGCAAGATTTATATAAAATATTAGATTTCATTTTTCCCAATATTCCACCAAAGATAAAAATGAGAAGAATGAAAAATAAGATGTGAAAAATGAGTATGTGAACTATTTTTGATACATTTATTTTAATATATTGTTCACATGATTTGGTAAATTGCCTTACCTTCATGAGGAAGACAAGGCTATATTGCCTCTCAGTAAATATCAGCCTACCTTTTTGAAGAAAGAAGGTATCAGCAGGTCTATTACTGTCCTGAATTAAAAGAGTCCTTCATCCAAGAAAATAACAACTCATAAAAATTTCTAGTACTCAAAGAAAAAGGAAAAATCTTCAGCTATTGTTGTAAAGAATAATAGGTCTTTTATGAGACCAGGAACAAAATCTTTTGAGAGAATCTTAGCATTCACAAGGATCAAAAGCTTAAATCTGAGATTATTCTTGAGGAGCATAGAGAGGATGACAACTCTAGTTATATCTTACTGGTTAAGACTCTTTACTCTTGAGCATGATAAAAATGGGACATGCATGGATTGATTTAAATCTATGAAAACAACTGACACTATTTGTAAAGATGTACAAATATATATGTGTAGTGTAGTGAGTTGCATGTTATGCCTTTTCTAGCCAGAGTCTTTGTAACACCCACAGGATTACTAGGTGGAACCATGCAAATATGTATCAACTTGGCTGGGCAGCTGGAAATCGTTATTTCCTATAATGAAAAATGCAATTAAATCCGTGGTGGAATTTGCCTTGAACAACTGAGTAGCAGCTTTTAAACTCCTGTTTGTTAAAATCCCCCACCTGGGTTATTTTGTTTGAAGCAGCAAGAAGTATTCTTCTGGGAAAGTTCGCTCTCTCTCAGGTATGTAGAACCCTGATGTTGGGATTAGTTTTGCCACTCTGCTTGGATTAAAATGAACTGTCCTAGAGGCAGAGGGGAATCTCACTGCCAGCTGAGAGAGACACCCAGCTGAGAGAGAGTGGCAGTGGAACCAAGAGTCATGGGACAGAGTGGCAGGCTAACCTGACCCACAGAGGCAGAGGCCAGGCTGAGAGGCCAAGGGCCAGAGAGTTATATCTCAGGAAACAGCAGAGGGGAGACTGTCCTGATTGAAGAACTGTATCCTGAGTGAGTTCCTGAACTTGAATTGTAGCCTGTTGCTTCCCTAATAAACCCCATAATCTGTGAGTTCTGTGTGGTCATTTCAGCCAATTATTGAACCCAGCAAAGAAGTAGTGGGTGCCATGGGGAGGATGGTTGGTGTCAAGGTGGCATTTTGACTTCACAGATTTGTTAATTTTTCTGACAGTTCATGGTACTTTCAGTATTCTTTGCCAACACCACCACTCAAAAGCATCAACTCTTTTTAGATCTTCTTTGTTCATTGTCCAGCTTTCACATGCAAATGAGGTGATTGAAAACACCATGCCTTGAGTTAGGCACACCTTAGTCTTCAAAGAAACATCTTTGCTTTTCAGCAATTTTAAAGAGGTTTTTTGCCTCAGATTTGCACAGTGCGATACAACTTCCTGATTTCTTGACTGCTGCTCCCATTGATGTTGATTGTGGAACCAATCAGTATGAAATCTTTGACAATATTGGCCCAGTTGTGAGGGTCTTTGTTTTCTTTATGTTGAGGTGTAATCCATACTGAAGACTGAAGTCTTTAATCTTCATTAGTAAGTGATTCAAGTTATCTTCACTTTCAGCCAGCAAGATTGTGTCATCAGCATATTGCAGGTTTTTAATGACTCCTCGTCCAATCTTGATGCCATGCTTTTCTTCATATAGTTCAGCTTCTTGTATCATTTGCTCAGCATACAAAAACAATAAGAATGGTGAAATTATACAACCCTGATGCACTCTCTTTCTGATATTAAACCGTGTGGTATCCCCTTGTTTTGTTCGAATGACAGCCTGCATTCTATAGAGTTCTCAGCACATTGGTCCATGTACAGGTTCCCATGAGCACAATTAAGTGTTCTATAATTCCTATTCTTCTCAATGTTATCCATAATTTGTTATAATCCACATAATCAAGTGCCTTTGCATAGTAAATAAAATACAAGTAAAGATCTTTTTGGTATTTTTGCTTTCAGCCAAGATCCATCTGACATCAACAATGATATGTTTTATTCCACATCTTCTTCTAAATCCAGCTTACATTCCTAGAAGTTCCCTCTCAATATACTGCTGCAACTATTTTTAAATTATCTTCACCAATATTTTACTTGTGTGTGATACATATATATATATATATATACAGCAATTATGGAAAACAA
>NW_006921915.1:2216940-2263355 GCF_000298275.1 Orycteropus afer afer
TATATAATTTCCACACTCTGCGGGATCATCTTTCTTTGGAATGGGTACAAATATGGATTCCTTCCAGTCAGTTGGTGTGGTAGTTCACATTGTGTGTCAACTTGGCTGGGTCTGGTTGAGTGGCTGGGCAGCTGGATGTAGTATTCCACATGATGAGACTAGTAATCAACTCCATGGTGGAATCTACTCTGAACAGCTGAGTAGCTGCCTTAGGGATGTGGTCTGTATATAAGGAGAAGCCTTGGGGATAGTCTCTAGCTTATGACATGCTTGAATCCTGCATAGATCCATATCATTGTTCAGCAGCCTGCCATGCTCTGCCGACCTTGAGACTTACAGTGGACCTGAATTAATGGCCTGCCGTGTGGTTCGGTAACATTGGGACTGTGCCTTTTGACTTGTTAACCTTGGGGCTTCTCAGCCTCAGCAGCCATCATCTGTCTGAGTGTAGAAAATCCTCTAGCTCTACTGGGCCGAGAGCAAGAGGCAGAGCTGGACCACAAGGTTGAGAGGCTTTCATCCAGCCCCTGCAGCCTGGCACTTTGAACTTGGACTTAAAACCTCCAAAGTGTTAGAGAATAAACTCCTGATTATTAAGGCCATCCCATTTGTGGTATGTTCTTGTCAGAGTGGCACTAGGTAACCTGAACAGTTGGCCAGGTACCTGTCTTCCAAATTTCTTCATACAGATGAGTGAACACCTCCAGTGTGGAAAATAGTTATGCTTTACCATTTAATCATTTACTGTGATTGGACGGGTTTTGTTGTTATGTGCCGTTGAGTTGAATCCAACTCATAGTGACCCCTCCTTAAGGCAAGAGAAACATGGAGAACAAGGTACCATGTGGTCCTATTCCCTATGTTTTCCTGGAAGAAGTCCAAGTTAAAATTCAGGTGGATAAGCATAGACATTAGGGCTCATCTCACTGCTGAGGAAGTCCAAAACAAAGAGCTCCAAAACTTTATGGTCCAGAGTTGAGGAGGGAGGGTGTGGAGGAAGGAAAAATAGTGGGAAATCACTGAGTACTGTGTTAGAATTACAAGTGTCTAAGAGATGCAAACAATTAAGTTTTTCTCAGCTACCAATTGAAAGGTTACAGGAGCTCTGGTCCTGTAGTGCCTAAGGCATTAGAATGCTAACCAGAAGGTTGGTATTTCAAACCCACCAGTCACTCTATGGAAGGAAGATGGAGCAATCTACTTCTGTAAAGATTTACTGCTTTGGAAACCCAATGAGTGTTGCTATGAGTCAGAATCAATTTGATAGCTTTGTTGTTGTTATGTGCCATCAAGTCAGACCCAACTCATAGCAACCCTCCTTCAGTTTCCAAGGTGGTATCACTACAGAAGTAGATTGCCTAACCTTCCTTCCAAAAGGTGGCTAGTGGGTTTAAACCACCAACCTTCTGATTAGAAGTCAAGTGCCTTAGGCAACATGCTATCAGAGCTCCAGTGGGTTTTTAATTGAAATGTTGGAATTTCAAAACTACTCAGAGGTGCCTTAGAAGACAGGCCTAGTATGTGCTTCTGAAAGGTCACAGCTTTGAGAACACTAAAGAGTACAGTTCTACTCTGCACATATGCTGTCCTCATGACTTGGAATTGATTCAAGGGTAATTGGTGTCAGAATGGGGAAAGCATCTTCAAGCTCCTCTCCACACCCCATGACAAAGCTTTAGCAAAGGCATAAGAAGAAGGTCTCTATAAGGAAGATCCCAAGATAGATATAGAAAAGAGTATGGCTGCTAGAGAAAGGGTGCAAGTGGCACTGGATCCTTGCTTGACTGCAACTTCTTTCAGAGACTATGATGTATTGGTTGTACCCAAGTCTGGTTGGGGGTGGCTTTCCTTGTGAAGCCTTTAAGATACAGTCTTTGTAATTGTCTATTGTCAGGACTGAAACATCACACAAAGTGTTCAGTGAGGGCCTAGACTCCTCACTTATGTCATGCACAAAGAATTGCAAAGACCTCATTCAACTTTCTAATCCAAGAATATGGGCTATATGAAGAAGAACACAGCATCAGGATTGGCTGAAGACTCATTAATCACATACAATATGCAGATAACACAACCTTGATTGCTGAAAATGAAGAGGACTTGAAGTACTTACTGATGAAGATCAAACTCTTTGGTATGTATTTCACTTCAATATAAAGAAAACAAAAGTCTTCACACTTAGATCAGTAAGCAACATCATGATAAATGGAGGAAATATTGAAGTTGTCAGGGATTTAATTTTCCTTGGATCCACTATCAACACACATGGAAGCAGCAGTAAAGAAAGCAGATGTCATACTACACTGGGCAAATCTTCTCCAAAAAGACCTCTTCAAGTGTTAAGAAGCAGAGATGTCACATTGAAGACTAAGGTGAGCCTAAACCAAGCCATGGATTTTCAATTGTCTCACTTGCATGGGAAAGCTGGACAATGAATAAGGAAGAAGAATTAATGTTTTTGACTTGTGGTGTTGGTGAAAAATATTGAAAATACCACAGACTGTCAGAAGAAAAGAGGAATCTCTCCTCGAAGAAGTTGAGCCTGAATGCTCGTTAGAAGTGTAAATGACCAGACTTTGTCTCAGGTGTTTTGATTATTTCGTCCAAAGGGGCTATTCCCTGGAGAAGGATATCACGCTTGGTAAAGGGGAAGGTCAGAGAAAAAGCAGAAGACCCTCAATGACATGGACTGACACAATGACTGCTATGATTGGCTCAAGCATAGCAAGCTTTTTGAGAATGGCACAGGACTGGGCAGTTTCATTCTGTTGTACATAGGGTGGCTGCTAGACAGAGCCAACTCAATGGAACCTAAAACAAGATACAGCTTTCTCTCCTTCCTCTTCCTTTTCTGCAAAGCTATAGCCCTGAGGTGAAGAGGAAATGAAGTTTCATGGACAGAAGTCTTCACTGAAATGAATCAACTCTTTGTCCTTTCCTTTGCTGATCTTTTCCTTAAGCATCATAAGGGCATATTTTCCTTTCTTTATGGTTTGAAAATGTCATTGATTTGTGTCTTGCATTATCTGTACTCTTTAACTTACATAAAAATAAATATATGCTTTATTCTTAAAGTTTGACCCTTGGATATCTAAACAAGCCTTTTTACAATTTAAAACAAAATCATTTCTATCGCAAACACATAGCTATTTCAAATAAAATAATTTTGACATAAAAGTATTTTGTCTTCTGTTAGTTAAATAAAATCCATTCAGTATTACAGTTAAATTTTTATTGTAAGCTTTGTCTACTCCTCTTGACTTATTTACCCAATAGATGGGGAGTAATTAGGACATCAAAAATAATATATATCTTTGAGTGCCAGACTGGTCTAATCCACTTCTTAATAATTTACTAAATAATATTTTATTATATTTTTGGTGTAAGTTTACATAGCAGATTAACTTTCCATTTGACAATTTCCACACACGTTTTTCAGTGATATTAGTTATATTTTTCACAATGTTGCTACATTCTCTTTAATTTTATTTCCTTTTTTCCCTTTCCAGCACTCCATTTTCCCTATACCCTTATTTTTTCTTCTCTGTTTTGGAGTAAATGTTGACCTTTTGGTCTCGTATAAATGGTTTTTCAGTAAGGCACAGATATTATAGGTAATATCCTTTACTTTGCTTGCCACTCTGCTACTTTGCTAAAAAGTGGTTTCAGGGCATAGTTTTGGTTCAAGGTTTAGAGGATATCAGAGCAAATGTCTCAGAGAACTTTCTGGTCACAACAGGTCGAGTTATTCAAGGCATCCATAAGAATTTGAATTTTCTTCTACATTTTTTTCTCCCATTCTATCCAAGATCAGCTATTGTGACCCCGGTCAGAACAATCAGTGGTAGCTGTGTTTTCTGGTTACCTGGTACTCCTCTGACAAGAATATACCACAAATGGGATAGTCTTATCAAACAGGAGTTTATTCTTACAATTTGTCAGCTTTAAGTCCAAGTTAAAAGTGCAAGGGTGAAAACCCCTCGACTTTGGGCTTCACTTAGGCAGCTATTGACTGCTGAGCTCAAGGTCGACAAATAAAATGGCACAGCCCCACTGTTACCAAACCATGTGGCAGGCCATTAATTCAAGTCAATTGTAAGTCAAAGGTCAGCAGAGCATGGCAGGTTGATGAACAATGACACAGCTACATGCAGGGTCCAAGTGTGCCACAAGCTAGAGACAGTTCCCAAAGCTGCTTCTTGTATATGGGAAGCATACCACATACACAAAGCAGCTACTCAGCTAGCTGCTTGTGGTAGATCCCACCATGGAGTTAATTGCCAGTTTCATTATGGGGAATAACTACCACCAGCTGCCCAGCCACTCAACCAGGCCCAGCTAAGCTGACACACAAACATAACCACCACACTGTATATCATCTAGTTCTTCTCATTTCCAGGTAGACAAGGTCACGGTTCATGCAGGCTGTCAGCCTTGTACACTTGCCTCTCCTCTGAGATTTTGGTTACCTTCTTACTCTTTAGCTTCTCATGAGTAGAGCCTAATATCTGTATCTCAGATGGCTACTCACAAGCTTTTAAAATCCAAATGGTACTCACTTCACTAAGATGCAGAACATGAACCTTATAAACTATTATGCCAGCTGACAGAGTCTTCCTATGTAACTATGATCCTAAGCCTTTAAGCCTAGAAACCAACCTAGGAAGGTATATGGTTATGTCTGAGGAGTATCCATAACTGTGTCTTTAATGAATATATGTACCTGAAGACATATATATATATATTTTTTTTCACATCTACATATGGAGCTATCTGTTCTCACATACATATATATCTGCACTTACCTGTATACCTATATATCTATACCCATGCGAAGAATGAGAAGTCCAGAACACTTAACTGTGCTCACGAAGAACGTGGACATAGACCACGATACAGTTATTCAAACAGAACAAGGGAATACTGAATGGTTTAAAATCAGGAAAGGTATGTGTTAGGGTTGTGTCCTTTCACCATACTTATTCAGTCTATACTGAAATTAATCTGAGAAGCTCAACTATATAAAGAAAAACATGGTGTCAAGATTGGAAGAAGGCTCAATAACAACCTTTCATATGTAGATGAGACAAGCTTGCTTGCTGAAAGTGAAGAAGACTTAAAGCTCTTACTAATGATGATCAAAGACAACAGCCTTCAGTATGTATCACACCTTAACATAAAGAAAACAAAAACTCTTACAAATGGGCCAATAAGAAATATCACCATAAATGGAGAAAATATTTAAATTGGCAAAGATTTCATTGTACTTGGACCCATAATCAATGCCTATGGACACAGTAGTCAAGAAATCAGATATCAAATTGCAGTTGGCAAATCTGTTGCAAAAGACCTCTTTAAAGCATTGAAGAGTAAAGATGTCATTTTGAAGACTAAGGTGTGCCTGACCAAAGCCAAGTTATTTTCAATTGCCTCATATGCATGTGAAAATTGCACATTGAATAAAAAAAAAAACTATGGATAATAGATGTATTTGAATTATTGTGTTGGTGAAGAATACTGAAAATACTATGGAACAGAATAAATCCATCTTTAAAAAAGTACAGTTGGAATACTCCTTAGAAGTAAGAATAGCCAGAATTTGCCTCACCTACTTTGTTCATGTTGTCAGATAGTACTGGTCCCTGGAGAAGAATGCCATACTTGTTATAGTAGAGGGTCAGAGAAAAAGGTGAAGGGCCACAGAAAGATGTATTGACACAGTGGCTGTGATGATGGGCTCAAGCATAACAATGTTTCATTCTGTTGCACATAGGGTCACTGTAAGTTGCAGCTGACTTGACCTAACAATAACAACCCATCTTTGGGTGATCATACACTCGTTTTTGGTCTTTGTTGGATTTTTTTTTTTTTTTTTTGCTATTTTATATATGTCCAATTATTTGGTACAGGCATCCTTTTTTCTGAAGTACTTCTCAAGAGCATCGTTTACCTTGGCCATGCTGTGCTCACTCTACCAACATTCAGTGTCACTTTTCCTATCCTAGTATAATCTACTTCTTACTCAACATAGACAATCTTGAACTTATCATGTATAAAACAGAAGTGTTCTTTTCCTTAAATGACACTTTCTGTCTACTTATCAATAGATGTATTACCACATATAAAGATCAAATGACAAACAAATTGTCCTTGATTTTTCCCTTTCTTTAAATACCACAATTTTACCCACAGCCTCTGTACCAAAAGGGCAAGGAAGCCACATCTCCTGACCTCCTCTAACCCCACAAGAAGAAGACAGAATTACCATCAATAACCCAAGGCCTATTACTACAAGGCCAGACATATTGCCTCCCTCCAGCCCTTCCTCCCAAAGCACCCAACACCTCTCTCCTGGGTTCGATAATTCACTGCAGTGGCCACACAGAACTCACAGATGATGGGGTTTATTAGAGAAGCACCAGGCTACAATTCAAATTCAAGAAAAAAATGCTCAGTCTCTTTCCCAGGCCACCATCTCTCTCCTAACAGTCTCTCACAGTCTCTCTCCCAACAGTGAGTGTCCCTCAGTGTCTCACTCAAAAATGAGTGTCTCTTACATCTCTTTCCCAGCAGCACATGTCTCTTTCAGCAGTACGTCTTCCACAACCAGCAGTCAGAGAGAGACTTCTTCTGCTTCTAGGAGGCCTCCATTTGAGCCTGGCAGTGGCCAAACTAACCAATCATGATGTCAGAATTCTAAGCACCTGAGAGAGGGTAGGAAATTCCCAGAACATTGCTTTATGTTATGCCCAACAGAAATACCCCAGGAGGATAACTTTTACAATCAGGAGCTCCTCAATTTGCTCACAGCAAATTCCACCACAGAGTTTACAAAGACTTATGGCTAGAAAAGCAATACCAGGTAATTTACTACAGTACACTCTGTAATTAGGTATAGATTCAAAACATATCCCAAATTTGTTGAATTTTTGCTATATACCTTCATTAATACATCTAGTACATTATTTTTACCCTGATCTATTTCAATTATCTCCAAATAAGTCACCTCATTCCATTCCTGTTCACATGTAGATTTTTTTTATTCTTCCAAGAGCAGTAAGATAATCTTTTAAAAATAAAATCATATGACATTATTTGTTCAATTCCACTTCACATCCTATTGTTTTCTGTGTGGCTTAACATGATTCAGCTGTAATGTGTTCCTGCCATTCTGTTCCAAAAACAAAACCAAACTTATAGCCATCTAGATGATTTTGACTCACAGTGACCACATTTGGATTTCCAAGGCTGTCAATCTTTATGGCAGCAGACTGCCTCATCTTTCTTTCATGTACCATTCCATAAGGCAGATAAAAAAAGACATTTTACTAGTTGTGCCTCTACTTATCCACGTATTATCATTCTTTGCTCCAGTAGACATATGTCCACCTTCACTCAGGTAACATATTCTCAGGCTGATCTTCCCTAAGCACTTCATCTACAATGACAGTCTTCTTTTATTCTTAATACTCTCCTTCACCTCATTTATTCAAAACTCTAATCAGCTATTGTACTCCACTATGCAAATTTTTGTGGACTGATACTGAGGCAATTGCAGTTACTTATATTGTTATAAGTAATTAGTACTTGACATTATACTATGTATTTTACTTGTTAAATTATTTATTGCTTATCTTCCCACATGCAAGCACAATGAAAACAAGATTTTACTTTCTGCATACATTGTTGTCTGATACAGTGTAAATATTCAATACATTATAGAATACATTGCAAACATTCAATAAATATTTGTTAAATTGAAAAAAAAATAAATGAGAGAGTTAAATATTAGTTTAAAATATCCAAACGTTATACTGTTAAAATAGTGCTGCATGATTATGAAGAAAACTTAAAAGACAAGAAGGAATATAAATGTTTAGATTTATAATGAGAAAGAAGATTCAAGCCACAGTTCAGAGAAAGAATTGGAAAGAAAAAGTGATGATAGGCATGGAGCTGCATAACAGATTATTTAAAACAATATGAAAAAATACTAAAAATAATTGTGGGGAATCATGATAATAAATGAAAAACAACCATTGCTGTTGAGTTGGATCTGACCCATAGAGATCCATCCTTGAGTTTCCAAGACAGCTTCACTATGGAAGTATATTGCCCAGGCTTCCTTCTGGGGAGTGGCTGGTGGGTTTGAACCAGCAGCCATCTGCTTAGCAGTCAAGTGACTTAGGCACTACACTACCAGAGCTCCCATCATGATAATTGTTGTTGTTGTTAGGGACTGTCAAGTCATTTCTGACTCATAGTGACCCCATGAACAGCAGAACAAAACACTTCCAATCCAGCACCAGCTCTACGATCCCTGGTATACTTGAGCCCATCATCGCAGCAACAGAGTCAATCCATGTTGTTGAAAGCCTCCCCCACTTTCATTGAATCCACCCTACCAAGCATGGCATCTTTCTCCAAGGAATGGTCCCTTCCTGCAACATGACCAAAATAGGTGAGATGAAGTCTGTCCATTCTCGCTTCCAAGGAGCATTTCTGCTGCACTTCCTCCAGGACAGATCTGTTAGTTCTTTTAGCAGTCCATGGTACATTCAGCATTCTTTGCCAGCACCACAACTCAAAAGCATCAACTCTTTTTCGGTCTTCCTTATTCACTGTCCAGCTCTCACATGCATACAAGGTGATTGGAAATATCATGGCTTGTGTCAGGTGCACCTTAGTCCTCAAGGAGATATCCTTGCTCCTCAGCACTTGAAACAGTTCCTTCGCAGTTGACTTTCCCAATGCTACATGTCATCTAATGTCCTGACTGCTGCTTCCATTGGCATTGATTGTAGAACCAAGCAACGTGAATTCTTTGACAACCTCAATCTTCTCTCCATTTATTGTGATACTGCTCATTGGTCCAATTGTGAGGATATTTGTTTTCTTTATATTGAGACATAATCCACACTGCAGACTGTATTCTTCAACATTCATCAGTAAGTGCCTCAAGTCATCCTCACTTTCAGCAAGCAAAGTTGTATTGTCTGCATATCTCAGGTTGTTAATGATTCTTCCTCTAATCTTGATGCCACATTTTTCTTCATATATTCCAGCTTCTTAGATTATTTGCTCAGCATATAGATTGAATAAGTATGGGGAAAGGATACAGCCCTGACACACTTCCTTCCTGAATTTAAACCATGCAGTATCCCCTGGTTCCATTCGAACAATAGACTCCTGGTCAAGGTACAGGTTCCTCATGAGTACAATCAAGCACTCAGGAATTCCCATTCTTCTCAATGTTATCCATAATTTGTCATGATCCACACAATCAAATGCCTTTGCATAGTCAATAAAACACAAGTAAACACCTTTCTGGTATTCTTTGCCTTGAGCCAAGATCCATCTGACAATAGCTATGATATCCTTTGTTCCACGTCCTCTTCTGAATCCAGCTTGCACTTCTGGAAGTTCTCTGTCAATATACTGCTGCAAACATTTTTGAATTATCTTCAGTAAGATCTTACTTGCATGTGATATTAATGATATTATTCTATAATTTCCAGAATCTGGGGAATCACCTTTATTTGGAATGGGTACAAATATGGATCTCTTTCAGTCAGTTGGCCAGGTGGCTGTCTTCCAAATCTCTTGGCATAACCAAGTGACTGCCTTCAATGGGGCATCCATTTGTTGAAATATCTCAATGGATATTCCGTCAATTCCCCTAGCCTTGTTCTTTGCCAACTCTTTCATTGCAGCTTTGACTTCCTCCTTCAGTACCATTGGTTCTAAATCATATGTCAGTTCCTGAAATGGATGAAGATCAACAACTTCCTTTTGGTATAGTGATACTCTGTATTCTTGCCATCTTCTCTCGATGCTTCCTGCATCATCCAATATTTTGCCCATAGAATTTCTAAATATTGAAACTCGAGACTTAAATTTTTCTTCAATTCTTTCATCTTGAGAAATGTTGAGCATGTTCTTCCCTTTTAGTTTTCAAACTCTAGATCTTTGCAGATTTCATTATAGTAATTGGTTGTCTGCTCAAGCTGCTCTTTGAAATCTTCTGTTCAGTTCTCTTATCTTGTCATTTCTTCCATTGGCTTTAGCTTCTCTCCACTCAAGGACAAGTTTCAGAATATCTTCTGGCATCCACTTTGGTCTTCTTTTCTTGTCTTTTTAGTGATCTCTTGCTTTCTTCATGGATAATGTTCTTGATATCCTCCCACAATTCTTCTGGTTTTCGGTAGTTGGTGTTCAATGCATCAAATATATTCATTAGATGGTCTCTAAATTCAGGAGGGATATATTCAAGATCATATTTTGGCTCTGCTGGACTTGTTTTAATTGTCTTTAACTTCAAGTTGAACTTCCACAATTAGCTCTTGGAATGGTTTTGGCTAAAGATATTGAGCGTTTCCACCGCCTCTTGCCATAGATGTAGTCAATCTGATTCCTGTTTGTTCTGTCTGGTGAAGAAGTCCACATGTAGAGCCACCATTTGTGTTTTTTTAAAAAAGTTGTTTGGAATGAATAAGTCATTGGTCTTGCAAAATTCTACCATGCGAGTTCCAGCATTGTTTCTGTCATCAAGGCAAAATTTTCCAACTACCAGTGATCCTTCTTTGTTTCCAACTTTTGCATTCCAGTCACCAGTGATAATTAACACATCCTGATTTCATGTTTGGCCAATTTCAGACTGCAGAAGTTGATAATATTCATCAATTTCCTCATCTTTGGCTTTGGTGCTAAGTGCATACATTTGAATAATAGTCATATTAACGGGTCTTCCTTGTAGGCATATGGATATTATCCTATCATTGACAGCATTGTACTTCAGGACAGATCTTGAAACAACCTTCTTGATGATGAGTTCCACGCCATTCCTCTTCAAACTGTCATTCCCAACATAGTAGATCACATGGTTGTCTGATTCACAATGGCCAAAACCAGTCCATTTCAGCTCATTAATGCCAAGGATATCAATCTTTATGCATTCCATTTCATTTTTGACACCTTCCAATTTTCCTAGATTCACACTTCGTTCATTCCATGTTCTGATGATTAATGGATGTCTGCAGCTGTTTCTCTTCAATTTGAGTGGTGCCATATCAGCAAATGCAGGTCTCTAAAGCTTTACCTTATCCATGTGAGTAAGGCTGTGTTTACTCAGATGATGCAGCTCTTTCCCAGTCCTATTTTGAAAGCCTTCTAACCTAACCGCACTATTCATAATATTGTGTGGTAATGTATCAACAGTATTTCTTTGCTATTCATAAGTTTTTCCCTGGCCAATTGTTTGAGAAGTGGACAGCCTCCTCCTTCTTCCTAGTCTGTCTCATTCTGTAAGCTGAGCTGATACCTGTGCACCATGTGCATCCTTCTGGGTTAGGAACACCAGTGGCTCAGCCTCAAAACTGACATCAACATGTCACCATGGTAGGACAAACCAACAGACAAGTTTGCCTCACTGTTGGAAAAGCTCTTGTACCACCATTACCTGGGTTCCTGCAGATGACTCCTCCTCTGTCCAGATTCCTAGGCTTTTTAATCCCCTTTTAACTGTTCTCCCGCACTGCTGCTTTGGGCTTGTATGAGTTCCTCTCCTCACCTGGATCCCTGTGGCTGACTGCTCCTCTGTCCAGGTTCCAGGCTTTTAATCCCCTTTGTTCTGCTCTCCCACCCTGCTGCTTTGGGCGTGCCTGATTTCACCGCTCCTCATCTGGATCCTTGTGGCTGTCTGCTCCTCTATCAGGGTTCCAGGCTTTTAATCCCCTTTTTCCTGATCTCCCTCACTGCTGCTTTGCTCATGACTGAGTTCCTCTCCTCACCTGGATCCCTGCAGCTGACTGCCATCATGATAATAGAGAAGTACAATTCAAAAATGGGACACAGGCAGCTTAAATATTTTGAGATATAAACACAATCTGTTTCATCAAAGGACTAAGCCTTGGAATGTGAACTAGTCAAGGAAATAAACCTGAGCACAATTTTGGAATGTGGATTATTGAACAATATCATTACTATCACAGCCAAAGAAAATCATCCTGAAGATATTCAAAACTGATTGGAGCAACATATTGACAGGTAACTTCCAGAAATGCAAGCTGGATTCAGAAGAGAACATGGAATTAGGGAAATCACTACTAATATCAGATGGATCTTAGCTGAAAGCAAAGAATTCCAGGAAGATGCTTACTTGTGTTTTATTGGCTATGAAAAATCATTTGACTGTGTGGATCATAACAAATTATGGATAACATTGAGAAAATTAGAATTCCAGAACACTTATTTGTGCTCATGAGAACTGGCCATAGACTAGGAGGCTGTCGTTCAAACAGAACAAGGGGATACTGCATGGTTTACAATAAGGAAAAGAGTGTGTCAGGGCTGTATCCTTTCATCAAACTTTTTCAATCTGTATGCTGAGCACATAATCTAAGAAGCTGGACTATATGAAGAAGAACACAGCTTCAGGATTGGAGGAACACTCCTTAACAAACTGCAATATGCAGAAGACACAATCATGCTTGCTGAAAGTGAAGATGATTTGAAATACTTATTGACAAATATTAAAGTCTGAGATCTCAGTATGAATTATACCCCAACATGAATAAAATGAAAATCCTCACAACTGGACCAATAAACAGCATCACGATAAAAGGAGAAAAGATTGAAATTGTCAAAGATTTCCTATTACTAGAATCCACAATCAACACCAATGAAAGCTGCAGTCAAGAAATCAGACAGCACTGGACAAATCTGCTGCAAAATACCTTTATAAAGTGCTGAAGAGCAAAAATGTCTCTTTGAAAACTATAACACAAACCCATCAACTATAATCCAAGCCATGGTGTTTTCAATTGCCTCAGATGCACGTGAAAGCTGGACAATGAATAAGGGATACTGAAGAAGAGTTTATGCTTTTGAGTTGTGGTATTGGTGAAGAATACTGAAAATACCCTGTACTGCCAAAATTCCTAATACATCTGTCCTGGAAGAAGTGCAGCTGGAATGCTCCTTGGAAGTGAGAATGGCTAGACTTAGTTTGGTCATGTTGTCAGAAGGGACAATTCCCTTGAGAAGGATGTCATGCTTGGTAAAGTGGAGAGTCAGTGAAAATGGGAAGACCCTTGAAGAGATGGATTAACGCACTTCTACAATGATGGGCTCAGGTATAGCAAGAATTGTGAGGCTGACATAGGACCGGACAGTGTTTAGTTCTGTTGCACATAGGATCATTATGAATCAAAGACAACTCAATGGCATCTAACAACAAAAAAAAAAATTTTAGTATTAGGTTGAGTGGAAGACCAAAATTGAATGTAATTGAAATTAACTGATGGCAATATGGTCTTTGAATAAGAAGTTTCAGAGGACATTTGATGGAGTATTGAAATAGAGTTATTTACACAACAATGTCACAAAAATTCTCCCTTATAATTTAATAATAATTATTATTTGTTGTTGTTATGTGCCATCGAGTTGGACCCAACTCATAGCGACCCCTCCTTGGGTCACTGAGGTGATATCACTACCGAAGCAGATTGCCCAACTTTCCTTCCAAGAGTGACTGGTGGGTTTGAACCACCAGCCTTCCGGTTAGCAGTCAAGCGCCTTAGGCACTAATAGAGGGGAGTGAATCTCCTCTCCTCAATAAAATATCACTGAATATCCATCACCAAGTAGTCCTGGTGGTGTAATGGTCAAGCTCTAGATTGCTATCCAAAAGGTTGGTACTTCAAATCCACCCCATGGCTCCACGGCAGAGAGACCAGGCAATCTGCTTCAGTAAAGACGACAGCTAAGAACACTGTACATGATTAATTCTGTTTTATGGTGTCTCTATGAGTCAGAATCAGCTCAGTAGCTTCCGTCAACATCAAAGTTCAAACTTCTAAAAATAATTCATTTTATACCACTGATATTTTTCCTCAGTTTATATGAAAAACTTATTTATGGCCTAACCTACTACAAATAATGCCAGGTAATTTTCATTATGCATCCTAAAGTGAAACCAAGCACAAAAGGAAGTGAAACAATCAAAAGTAATGGAAATTTTGCAGAAATTGAATGTCTTGGTCTGTGTCTAATTCACTGATAGAATCAAAATGAGAGAACCTTTTGAAAAATGGCTCCATATAGTTAGAAAGCATCCAATAGACATATCCATGTATGTGAAAGACATCTGACACCAGCAATGTACAATGATATTGCTGACCTAATAACTGCAGATGATTTTAAAATGACCACTTTAAACACTTTTTTTTTTTTTTTTTTTGCCTTATGGGGCAATCTGACAGCTGTGTGTTTTCCATATTAATTTGGCATCTATAAGTGGTGGACACAGATATCTAAAATTTCCGAAAATTTAAAAATTTTCAATTGTCTGTATGGTGTGTCTTTTAAAATGAATAGTGTATTATTCAATGTTTAATATATTAAGAAAACATGGGAACACATTTCGTTTTGGAGTAAATATAGAAGATGTAAGATGCAAATTTAGATGGGACTAATATTCAGGCCCCACCACTCATCTGTCAGTTTGTTGTACTGTGGAGGTTTGCATGTTGCTGTGATGCTAGAGGCTATGACACTGGTATTTCAAATACCAGCAGGATCATCAATGGTGGACAGGTTGTGATGGAGCTTCTAGACTAAAACACACTGGGTAGAAGGATGAGGCCATCGACTTCTCAAAGAACTGGCCAGTGAAACTTTGCAAATAGCAGTGAAGCACTGTCTGATATATTAATGGAAAACTTTATGAAAATCCATGAAACATTGTCT
The DNA here is from genome assembly GCF_000298275.1 of Orycteropus afer afer. Lineage (NCBI taxonomy): Eukaryota > Metazoa > Chordata > Mammalia > Tubulidentata > Orycteropodidae > Orycteropus > Orycteropus afer. Next base: position 2,231,689 of record NW_006921915.1, read on the forward strand.
GATATAGTGCTGGAAGATGAGCCCCACAAGTTGGAAGACACTCAAAATATGACTGGGGAAGAGATACCTACTCAAAGTAGAGTCAATGTTAATGATGTGGATGGAGTAAAACTTGTGGGACATTCATTTGCTGATGGGGCATGACTCAAAATGGGAAGAAAAAAGAACAAACATAACTAGAATATAGAATGTATGAAGTATGCATCTAGGAAAATAAGGAGTTGTCAAAAATAGAATGGAATACATAAATATTGATATCCTAGGTCTTAGTGAGCTGAAAGGGATTTGTATTGACCATTTTGAATCAGACAACCATAGAGTCTATTATGCCAGGAATGATAAATTGAAGAGGAATGGTATCATATTCATCTTCAGAAAGAACATTTAAAGATTAATCCTGAGTACAACACTGTCTGTGAGAAGATAATATCCATATGTCTACAAGGAATAACTTATTAAAAGTCATGCACCAACCAGCAAAAAAAAAAAAAAAAAAATGAAGAAATTAATAATTTACCAACTTCTGTCGCCAGAAATTGACAAAACTTGCATCAAGATGTATTGATAATTACTGGTGACTGGATTGTGAATATTAGAAAAAAAGAAAAAGCATCAGTAATTTGAAAATTTGGCATCAGTGATAGAAATGACACCAGAGATTACATGATAGAATTCTGCAAGAACGACTTATACATTTCAAATACATTTTTTTGTCAACAACATAATGGTGACTATACACAGTGACCTTGTTGGATGGATTAAACAAAAAATCAACTATATCTGTGGGAAAAGGAGAGGAGCAGCTCAATATCATCAATTAAAACAATGCCAGGAGCTGACTTTAGTGGAGACCATTCATTGCTTGTATGCAAGTTCAAGTTGAAGCTGAAAAATTAAAATAAGTTCAAAAGAGCTAAAATGTGACCTTGAGTATTTCCCACCCACATTTAGGGACCATCTGAAGAATAGATTTGACACATTGTACATCAGTGACTGAAGACCTGACAAGGTGAGGGATATCAGGACTGTCATACATGAAGAAACGCAAAAATTCATTAAGACAGAAAAGGAAGAAAAGACCAAAATGGATGTCAGAAAAGATTCTGAAAATTGTTCCTGAATGGAGAGTAACTAAGAAAGAAATATTGAAATAAAATAACTGAACGGAAGATTTCAAAGGGCTGCTCAAGAAAAAGTAACAAATTACAATTAAATGTGCAAAGACATGGAATTAGAAAACAAAAAGGGAAGAACACACTTGATATTTTTCAACATAGAACATACCATGGAGTGCCAAAGGAACTAATAAATCTCTCTTGGAACAGGTACAGCCAGAATGTTCCTTAGAGGCAAGACGGCCACATTTAATCAGTGATAGTTGGGGTCTTGTGTCAACTTGGCTGGATAATGATTCTGAGTGGTCTAAGCAGTTGTAATGTGTTATTCCCATGATCAGATCAGTTATATATGTGTTGAGCTATCCATTGAAAGGGAGTTTCCCTAGGGGTGTGACCTGCTTCCTATATATATATATATGAACATCCTGGGAAAAAGACAGACTCTTCAATGAATCTGGATCCTATTGTGCTGCCTACAGCTGTCTGTGAGCAAACAATCCACCACCTGGCCTTGGGATCTTGGTTTTGTCATCCACCGGTGTCAACAACTGATATACTGCCTGCCAACCATGAGCTTGTCAGCCCCTGCAGCTGTGTGAGTTGGGAAAAGCCTCGAGCTTAATGTGTGATCCAGGAACTTGGGACTTGCCAGCTTCTATAAGTGTGTGAGCCATTTTCCTAAGATAAATTTCCCTCTCTCTCTATATATATATATAGGCTTTGCTGGTTTTGCTTCTCTAGAGAACCCAGCCTAACACATTTGGCACTGAGATTGGGGTGGGTCTAGAGAGAAAAAATCATAAGGATGTTGTTGTTGTTGTTAGGTGCCATCAAGTCATTTCTGACTCATAACGACCCCATGCACAGCAGAACGAAACACCACCTGATCCCACGCCTGCTCCATGATCCTTACTATACTTGAGCCAATTGTTGCAGCCATGGTGTCAATCCATTCTTTGAAGGCTTTCCCCTCTTCCGTCGCCCTTCCACCTTACCAAACATGACATCTTTCTCTAGGGAATTGTCCCCTCTGACAATTTGACCAAAGTAGGTGAGACAAAGTCTGGCCATTCTTGCTTCCAAGGAGCATCTTGGCTGCAATTCTTCCAGGACAGATCTGTTAGTTCTTTGGGCAGTCCATGGTACCTTCAGCTTTCTTCGCCAGCACCACAACTCAAAAGCATCAACTCTTCTTCAGTCTTCCTTATTCATTATCCAGCTCTCACATGCATACAAGGTGATTGGAAATATCATGGACTGCGTCAGGTGCACCTTAGTCTTTAAGGAGACATCCTTGCTCCTCAGCACTTAAAAGAGTTCCCTCACAGCTGATCTACCCAGTGCTACACATCGTCTAATGTCCTGACCGCTGCTTCTATTGGCCTCCATTGTAGAACCAAGCAACGTGAATTCTTTGACAACCTCAATTTTTTCTCCATTTATCATGATGCTGATTATTGGTCCATTTGTGAGGATTTTTGTCTTCTTTATATTGAGATGTAATCCATACTGCAGAATGTGTTTCTCAGTCTTTATCAGTAATTGCCTGAGGTCAACCTCACTCTCATCAAGCAAAGTTGTATCATCAGCGTATCTCAGGTTGTTAATGATACTTCCTCCAATCTTGAGGCCACATTTTTCTTCATAGATTCCAGCTTCTTGGATTATTTGCTCAGCATATAGATTGAATAAATATGGGGAAAGGATACAGCCCTGAAATACTCCCTTCCTGATTTTAAACCATGCAGTGTCCCCCTATTGCATTTGAATGACAGCCTCCTGGTCAAGGTACAAGTTCTTCATGAGTACAATCAAGTGTTCAGGAATTCCCATTCTTCTCAATGCTATCCATAATTTGTCATGGTCCACACAATCAAATGCCTTTGCATAGTCAATAAAGCACAAGTAAACATCTTTTTGGTATTCTTTGCCTTGAGCCAAGATCCATCTGTCAGCAGCCATGATATCCCTTGTTCCGTGACCTCTTCTGAATCCAGCTTTCACCTCTGGAAGTTCTCTGTCAATATACTGCTGCAATCATTTTTGAATTATTTTCAGTAAGATCTTAATTGTGTGTTATATTAATGATACTGTTCAATAATTTCTACATTCTGTGGGATCACCTTTCTTTGAAATGTGTACAGATATGGATCTCTTCCAGTCAGTTGGCCAGGTAGCTGTCTTCCAAATCTCTTGGCATAACTGAGTGAATGCCTCCAGTGGGGCACCCGTTTGTTGAAATATCTCAGTGGATACTCCATCAATTCCTGGAGCCTTTTTCTTTTCCAGTTCCTTCATTTCAGCTTTGACTTTCTCCTTCAGTACTATTGGCTTTAGCTCATATGCCACCTCTTGAAATGGAAGAAGATCCACTAGTTCTTTTTGGTAAAGTGACTGTGTATCCCTTCCAGCTTTCTTTGATGTTCCTGCATCATTCAATGTTTTGCCCTTAAAATCTTTCAATATTGCAACTTGAGTCTTAATTTTTCTTCAATTCTTTCAGCTTGAGAAATGCTGAGCGTGTTCTTCCCTTTTGGTTTTCTAACTCCAGGTCTGTGCACATTTCATTATAGCAATTGGCTTTGTCTTCTCAAGATGTTCTTTGAAATCTTTGGTTCAATTCTTTTATCTGGTTATTTCTTCCGTTTTCTTTAGCTACTCTCCACTCAAGGAAGAGTTTCAGAGTCTCTTGTGTCATCCATTTTGGTCTTCTCTTCTTTTGTTGTCTTCTTAGTGATCTCTTGCTTTCTTCATGGATGATGCTCTTGGTGTCATTCCAAAATTCATCTGGTTTCCAGTCATTGGTGTTCAATGCATCAAATCTATTGTTTAGATGGTCTCTAAATTCAGGAGGGATATATTCTAGATCCTATTTTGGCTCTCGTGGACTTGTTTTAATTGTCTTTAACTTCAAGTTGAACTTTCATATGAGCAGTTGATGGTCTGTTTCACAATCAGCTCCTGGCCAGGTTTTGGCTGAAAATTTTGAGCTTCTTCATCACCTCTTGCCACAGATGTAGTCAATCTGATTCCTGTGTGTTCCATCTGGTGAAGTAATAAGGATGGGTTTCCTAAATTGGTTCTCACTGATTCTGTTTTTGTTCTCCAATTTTATTAGTCCTACAGTCACCAGTTACTTTGCTTTCACTAGTAAAGGGGTCCCTGCTAATCCTTGACATGAGGTGGGAATATAATACACAAAATATAAATACTCAAAATAAAATAGCACCACCAACAAATCAAGTATTTTTGAGAAGTGAGCCTCTAGGTGAGCATGTGTTTGATAATTTTCTGCAATTTTCATCAGCATGAGGACTATGAAGCAGCTTGCTGGTTGGTTCTACTTACACTAGACAAAGTAGTGAAAGAGTGAGATGAGTTCAGGGCTGCTGAGTCACAGCTCAAGCACCACATAAAAGACCTCAATATTTCCAGTTGTTCCCTGAAAGAAAGCCTTATATCTTCTACTAATAGAGTTGGTATTGCTGAAAACCAAACCCAGGGTCTTATTTTAAGGGTAGCTGAATTGTAATACTAATTAAATTGCCGAACCAGAATGGTGTCTGAAGTTAAAGTGAGGGCATTGATTGGGAAAAAATGGGATGCTAGAACTTGTAATGGGGACATATGAGCAGACATTCAGGAAGATGAAAATTTGGAGCCTGTAAATTCTGTTGAATCCTTCCCATCTGTACCGATTACTATAAAACCATCATCCTTTCCACTTCTGTTTGATGGGATTAATCCATCTGCTCCTGCTGGGCACCTGGATGTAGTATTCCCCATGATGAGACTGGTATTCAACCCCATGTGGGAATCTACTCAGAGCAGCTGAGTAGCTGCCTTAGTGATGTTGTCTGCTTCCTGTTTAGAATGAGAAGCGTTAGGAACAGTCTCTAGCTTATGGCTTGCTTGAACCCTGCATGTAGCTGAGTCATAGTTCAGCAGCCTTCCATGCTCTTCTGATCTTGGGACTTTCAATAGACTTGAATCAATAGCCTGCTGTGTGGTTTGTTAATATCAGGACTATGTCTTTTCACTTGTCGATCTTGCGTTTGTCAGCCTCAGCAACCAGCAGCTGCCTGAGTGAAGAGATGCCTCTAGTTTGAATGGTCCAGAAGAAAGGGGCTGACCTGAAGCCCAACATTGAGGGGCTTTCACCCAGACCCTAGAGACTGGCACTTTGAACTTGGACTTCTAGTCTCCAAAACTATAACATATCAAATTATTGTTTGTTAAAGTCATTCCATTTGTGGTACCTTCTTTTAGAGTGGAACTAGGTAACCAAAACAAAAGTCTTTTCTTCGAAATGTATATTACAAACAACAAACCAAAAATTGCCTTATAGCCTTTAAATTGCAAGGTGAACATTTTTGTATGCTATATACATGAAGACTCTAAATTTGGATTTAGAAAGTAATTTATGTTTTGCACATCTGAATTATGACTATACATTTATACTTGTTTTACCACTTTTGACAACTTAAACTACACTACTGATATATTGGATGCATTGGCTCCTCTTACTTTCATATATCATCATTATCATCAGCATAATCATCACAGTCTCTACCAATCACTGAAAGATAAATCAATTTATTATATTCCATAGATTAGACATGAGTTGGAATCATCCATTGCAGTCAATTCTGGTTTTTTTTTTTTAGAAATTCTGCTAGGCACTATATTGTCGTGATCTCATTTGATGTACTTAAGGGTCCCAAAAGCTTACTATTATTATTTTATCTATTTTATAAATAACAGATTAAAGTTCAGTTAAATTACTTTTCACAGATTACAAAAATATTGAAGTACAGAAAAATTTCTGTATTACTCAAAAACCCATCCTTACTATGTAACACCATTAGTGTGGCACACGATTACCACTGGAATGCAATTTCATTCTCTTATCCATGGAGTTGACATAAGGCAGGGGCTGATTGGATGGCAACTAAAAACAATAACTACTACTCATCTGTCAGTTTGTAGTACTGCGATAGATTGAGTGTTGCTGAGCGGCCTGAAACTCTACCCTTGTTATTTCCAATACTAGCAAGGTCACACATGGTGGACAAGTTTCAGCTGAGCTTCCAACTATGACAGTCTGAGAAGGAAGAGGTGGCCATCTACTTCTGAAATAATTGGTCACTGAACATCTTATGAATAGCAGTGAAGTACTGTCCAATATATCAATGGAAAACTTTATGAAGAGCTGTGAAACACTGATATCGGCCCAGAAGATAAGACGTTCAGACTGAACGACACTCAAAATATGACTGGGGAAGAGCTGCCTCCTCCAAGTAGAGTCGACCTTAATGACATGGATGTAGTAAAACATTCAGGACCTTCATTTGCTAATGGGGCACTACTCAAAATGGGAAGAAACAGCTGCAAAAAATCATTACTGATTGGAACATGGCATTACAAAGTATGAATCTAGGAAAATTGGAAGTTGTCAAAAATAAAATGAGCCATATAAACATCAATTTCCTAGGCATCAGTGAGCTGAAATGGACTGGTATTGGCCATTTTGAATCACAAATACATATGGTTTACTATGCAGGGAATGACAAAGTGAAGAGGAATATTATTGCACTCATCATCAAAAATAATATTTCAATGTCTATTCTGAAATGCAGTACTGTCAGTGATGGGATACTATCCATATGCCTAAAAGTAAGACCAATTAATGACTATTGTTCAAATTTTTGTCCCAACCATCAAAACGAAAGCAGAAGAAATTGAATATTTTTTAGTAATATCTGCAATCTAAAATTGATCAAACATGCAATCAAGATATATTGGTAAATACTCATGTTTAGAGTGTGGAAGTTAGAAACAAAGAAGTATTTGTAGTTGGAAAATATGGCTTGGTGATAAAAATGATGCTGTAGATTACGTGATGGAATTTTGCAAGACCAATGACTTATTCATTAAAAATACTTTTTACAGCAACATATATGGCAACTACACAAAAGAACTCATCAGATAAATCAATCTACTACATATGTGGAAAGAGGAATGAAGAAGCTCAATATAATTAGTCGAAATGAGGCCAGGAGCTGACAATGGAACAGACTATCAATGCTCATGTGCAAGGTCAAGTTGAAGCTGACAAAAATTAAAACTAATCCATGAAAGCCAAAATCTGACTTTGATTATATACCCCTTGAACTTAGAGACCAAATGAAGAATAGATTTGACACATTGAACACCAATGACTGAAGACTAGACGAGTTGTGGGATAACATCAAGAACATCATCCATGAAGAAAGCAAAAGGTCATTAAAGTGATGGAAAAGAAGAAAATACCAAAATGGAACTGACATCCAGAGACTCTGAAAGTTGCTCCTGAATGGAGAGTAGCTAAAAAGAAAAGGAAGAAATGTTTAAATAAAAAAAAAAAAAAAAAAAACTGAACAGAAGCTTTCAAGGAGCATCTCAAGAAGACAAAGTAAAGTATTATAATGAAGTGTGTAGAAGACCTGGAGATAGAAAAGCAAACAAGAAGAACATGCTTGTCATTTTTTCTAGCTGAAAGAACTGAAGAAAAAAAATCCAAGCCTCGAATTGTAACATTGAAGGATTCTATGGGTGAAATATTGAATGATGCAGGAAGCATCAAAAGACAATGGAATGGGTACACGGTCACTATATAAAAAATAATTGGTCAGTGTTCAACTATAACTAATCACTTACCTTTCCACCAAATTACTCATTTCCATTCTTATGTCACCTGACAGGTGCACTGTGGTTCTGGTCAGATGCTGTGTTCACGTCATCACTGCCTCTGGCTTCCACCCGTGCTGCCTGGACCCACAGGTCTCCCTCAGTGTTCTGGTTTTCCACTGGGTCTCACTTGGTCTCACTGGGCCTGGCAGCACTGACACTGCTTTGCTTTAAGAAGACCTCTACACAGGATCTTCCAATCCTCTTCAAGCAACCCTTATACAGGAGTGCTCAAATCCGTTAATGACTGACTTCATGGTGTGGGTGACCAGCATTACAGTAGTCTGTCCTCATAGTCTGACATACTCACTGCAGCCATCACTCTTGTTCTTCAGTGTCACAGCTCTTTGTCTATAATTAAAAAAAAAAAAAAAAAAAAACACTGCTGTTGAGTCAATTCTGACTCATAGCAACCCCTACTTTGGTTTCCAGGTTTCTGAGAAAGTATCTCTAAGAAAGTAGATTGTCCAGTCTTCCTTCCAAGGAGTGGCTGGTGGATTTGAACTGCCAGCCTTCAGGATAGCAGTCAAAAGCCTTAGGCACTATGCTACCAGAGCTCCCTTGTCTATAGTATAGCTCTGTTATTAAAATCTAGAATGTTCTCAGTGCAGGGAACCTGAGTCCAAAGGATGTGCTCCACTCTAGGTTCTTGTCAGTTATGAAGGACCCAAAAACCTCTGTGAAATTTCTACCTTAAACAGGCAATCTCCAGGTAAGGCCCTTCCAGTAGGACCGACCAATGTCCTAGGTGAACTGCAAATTGCTCGATATTATTGGGTAGATTATAGTGTGCTTATGTGCTTATAGATCAGCTACTCTCAAGATTGTAACCTAACCAATTAATCTGGGAGAATTACAAAACCAGAATCAAAAAGACCATATTAAAAAACAAAACAAAACAAAACAAAAAATACCACTCCAGGGTTACATTGATTTAAAATAGTGTGAACAATCATCCTTGTCATGTTTCCCATCTAATATAAACATTTCACTATTCCTTATCAGATTAAGGAAGTTATTAATTGTGCTAAGAAAGTTACCAATTTACAAAGATATCTTCCTGATCCCCAACTCCATGAACGAATGTTAAATATTATGTGTTTCTTTATCTCCATTTACTGAGTAAACTATGCATTTAAAAAAAAAAAAAAAGTTTGTTAGAACTGCTGATGTGGTAAATTATGTTAATTCACAAGAAAACTCTCAAAAGGAATTAGGATGAGAACTCTCTCCATTCTAACATGACAGATAATAAATGAATACCTCTATAACATTGGTCACATTCATAGGCATGGTGGTTAGGATTTCAAGATATCTTTTGGAGATGCACAATTTGATTCATAATGTAGAGTAAATAATATTTTGCATAATACACTGTAAGGCAATATGAGAAAATAGTGATGGAGAATGACGCTGGGTGGGTGTAATGACTTTAAATTACATGTCTGAGTGACATTGAAATGAAGACTTGAAGTTGGTGAGAGAGAGCCATGTAGATATCTGAGGGAAGAGCATTCCAGGCAGAGAAAAATGCGATTATAATGGCTGTTTTTGAGGAACAATAATAAAGTGAGTGAAACTTGTTCACTGTGAGAGGGGAAAGAGTAGCAGGAAAAAAAAAAAAAAAGATACCATGGAGTGTAGATATATGTTGTAAGGTACTGTTGAGTAGGTTCTGACTTACAGTGACCCTAAATGCAAAGAATGAAACACTTCCTAGTTTTGAACTATCCTCAAATTTATAGCTATGTTTGGGACCATTCTTACAGCCATTATGTCAGTCTATCTTTGAGGGTTTTCCTCTTTTTCACTGACCCTCTCTTTTAGTAAACATGATGTTCTTCTCCAGGAACTGGTCAGTGTTGGTAAAATATCCAAGTATATGAGATGACGTTGTGCCATCTTCTCTTCTAAGGAGCATCCTGGATGTACTTCTTCTAAAACCAATTTGTTCATTCTTCTAACAGTCCATGGTATATCCACCATTCTTTGTCAACACCATATTCAAAGGCATGAATTTTTCTTTAGTATTCCTTATTCATTGTCCTGCTTTCACATACACATATGTTAACTGAAAATACCACAATTTAGGGCAAGGGAACCTCAGTTCTCAAAGTGACATCTTTGATTTTTATCACGATAAAGAGGTCTTTTACAGTTGATATACCCAATGCAATATATGATTTCTTGCATTGCTGCCTCAATGGTTGTTGACTGTGGATCCAAGTAAAATTAAATATTTGATAACTTCAATCTTTTCACCATTTATCATGCTATTGCTTATTGGTCTAGTGGTGAGGATTTTGCTTTCTTTATGTTGAGGTATAATCCACACTGAAGACTGTAGTCTGTGATCTTCATTATAAGTGCTTCGAGTCCTCTTCACTTTCAGCAAGCAATGTTGTGCCATCTGCACATTGCAGGTTGTTCATGAATCTTCCATCAATGTCACATTCTTCTTCATATAGTTCTGCTTCTCATATTTTTCTTTCAGCATATATATTGAGTAAGTATGGTGGAAGGATACAGCCCATACACACACCTTTCCTGATTTTCATCTAAAATTGTTCTAGACTTCTGATTTTTCCAATGTTATTCATAATTTGTTATGCCTTTTCATAGTCAATAAAACACATGTAAATATCTTTATGTTATTCCCTGTTTTCAGCCATAATTCTTCTCCCAAATCTGGCTTGAATTTCTGGAAGTTCCTTGTCGATGTAGAGCTGCATCCATTTTTGAATTATCTTCAGCAAAATATTATTTTGTGTGTGATATTAATTTTATATATATATAATAGTTTTTAATATATAATATTAATATATATATATTAATTTATATATATAAAAGTAAATATATATATACAGCACATAACAACAACAACAACAACAACAGTGGTTCACCTTTCTTTAGGATGGGAACAAATATATATCTCTACCAGTATGTTGGCCAGGAAGCTGAATTCAAAATTTCTTGGCCTAGAGGAGTGAGTACTAATTTGCTGACACATTTCAATTGATATTCCATCAGTTCCTGGAGTCTAGTTTTTCACTGGATGCCCTGGTTTTCCTTTCCTTTCCCTTCTACTTTTCCTGCCACTTGAGGATTGGGGCCTGGGTCCCTCTCCTTACCTGGATCCCTCTGCCACTTGCTCTCTCTCTTCTGGATGCCTTGGCTTTCTTTTCCTTTCCCCTCTGTTTCTCCTGCTGCTTGGGGGTTGGGGCCTGGTCCCTTCCTTTACTTGTATCCCTCTGCCACTTGCTCACCCCATCTTAGATGACCTGGCTTTCCTTACCTTTCACCCCTGCTTTTCATTCTTCTTGGGGATTGGGGTATGGGTCCCTCCCCTTACCTGGATCCTTCTGCCACTTGCTTTCTCTGTCCTGGTCCCCCTGGCCTTCCTTTCCTTTCCCCTCTGCTTAGGTCAATTAGTATAATGAAATGTGCAAAGACTTGGAGTTAGAAAACCAAAAAGAAGAACACTTTCAGTATTTCTCAAGCTTTGCAAACTAGGTCACATTCACAGGTACAGGTGTTATGACATCAACTTACCATGTTTGGGGATACAATTCAATCTATAACAGTGATTTGATTTAGAAATATTTTATTTTCAGATGAAATTAAGATAATGAAATCACCCTGGATTTAGGCTATACCTTAAATCTAATGAACTGTGTCCTTATAAGAGAAAGGAGAAGAGGATTTGAGACACACAAATTAAGAGGCAGGAGACAAACAGAAGGCTCTGTGAAGATAAAAGCAGAGATTGAAGTCATACACTCCCAAGACAAAAGCACACCTAGAGCCAATAGTAGCGGGAAGAAACAAAGACTTTTTCACCACTAGAACTTTTGGAGAAAGTGTTTTTCTACTGGAATCCTTGACTGAGAACTTCTGGCCTCAACAACTGCAAAAATAAATGTCTATTGTTTTAAACACCAGTTTTGTGATAATTTGTTATGACAGTCCTAGGAAACTAATATAAGAAGTAGATTGGGAATGGTAGGGAGTGTTGTTCTTCATTAGTTTGCTTGCTTTTTTATTGTTTATTTACCCTTCTAGATATTGGGGTTGGAAAAGTCTTTGTCTTGTGGAAACCTATACATTTTCACAATACACTAAATATTGTTTTGCATGTATTTATTTAACTCATTATAACATGATTTCTGAGCACATTGAGGGTGAGTTCTTATACATATTAATTTAATGTTATTTCACCAACTGAACACAATTTCATATACAATTAAAATTGCATAAAACATAATGAAAATTACTTTTTAATCCTCATAATTATAAATTCATAGCTAATTATTTTCACATTTTCTTCTTGAGATGATATGCCCACATACAGGATAATAAAGTGATAGTGAATAAAAACTTTTAGTATCCTCCTTTTTTTATTTTGACTATGAACATTTTACCACACAATTAAGCATTCTACAAAACTTTATGTTGTATATAGGCATAATACTTCATTCTTGGAGTATGACATTGTTAACCAATCTTCCAGTATTGATTTGTTTTCCTAGTTACAAGTAATACTGTGATGATACCCTTTTATAAACCTCTTCACCGATATTTCTGATAATTTTCTTATAATGAATTATTAGATCCAAAATTATTCATTCAAAATGTATGGCCTTTTGAAGAATGTGTGTGTGTGTGTGTGTGTGTGTACTGCCGTGGAGTCGGATCTGACTCATAGTGACCTCTCCTTGTGTTTCCCAGGTGGTATCACTACAGAAGTAGATTGCCCAGTCTCCTTTCCGAGGAGTGGCTGGTGGGTTTGAACTGCAAGCCTCCTGGTTAGCAGTCAAATGCCTTAGGCACTACATCACCAGAGCTCCCACTTGAAATATATTGTTTTATTTTATCAAATATCTCTACCAGAAGACTGCATCAATGTAAACTCACCACAAAGGGTTTTTAAGACTAGATCTAAAGCCATTTCAAATCTTGCTTATATCACATACTCTTCTCATTTGGTAGATAATGAGTATCTCAGTGACCATATTTGTAAATTGGTGAAATAATTTTGTTGTTGTTGTTAGGTATGTTTGACTCTGAAAGTTGGACAATAAAAAGAAACATCTGAAAAACTGACAAATTCAAATTAAATATACGTAAGTGTTGGCAAAGAATATTGAATACATAACTTACTGAGAGAAGAACTAACAAATCACTTTTGGAGGAAAGGATATAAAAGCATCACTCAATCTTGTGTTATACTCACAATCCTGGCTATGTTAGAGCCCATTTTGGCAGTTAATATGCAATTCATCTCAATGGGGATCTCCCATTTCTTCATTGACTCTCTACATTATCAAGCACTATATCTTTCCTCCCACAGAGATTAACCTCATTGGGTGAAGTATCCAAAATAAGTGAGACAATGTTTTGGTATTCTTGTTTCTAAAGAGTATTATGGCTGTATTTCCTTCCAAACTGATTAGTTAATTTTTATGGGAGTCCAAGACATATTCAACATTTGTCACCAACAACTCAATTCAAATTTGACAATTCTTTTTTTCTACCTTTTTTTTTTTTAACTTTTACTGTTGTGAAAATATATACAACAAGACAAAACATTCACTACTGTAACAACTTCCCCATTTACAGCTCAAGGACCTTGATTTTTCATGTTGTGCCATCATTATCGCTATCCTTTTCCAAAATATTCCACCACCATTAGCATAAAATCAATGCCCTACAAAGAAAAGCTTCCCCTCTCTGCTTCCCTACTACCCCTGGGAACCACTAATGACCTTTGGTGTATTGTATGTGTGTGTGTGTGTGTGTGTATGTAAGTATATGTGTGTGTATACACACACACACGCAATATATACATATATTTATTTATTTAATTTCCCCTAGTCTGTCCAGGAATTTAGTCTCCACTCCCATTCCACCCCTGGTAAGCAACAAAGAAATTTTCCTTCCACATATAAAATTTTCCTTGACGTTTTATAATAGTGAACTAATATAATATTTGTCCTTCTGTGATTGACTTATTTCACTCAGCAAAATGTGCTCCAAGTCCATCCACATTATGCAGTGTTTTTGCAGCTTCTACACAATTATTTAGGATTGCATAGTATTAAATTTTGTATATGTACCACAGTTTGTTGATCCACTCCTCAGTTGATGGGCACTTAGGTTGTTTCCATCTCTTTGCTATTGTGAATAGTTCTGAAATGAACATGAGTGTGCATGTATCTGTTCTGTTCGTGTCCTTCTTCTCACCTCTTTAGCTTATATACCTAATAATGAGATTGAGAGATCAAATGGTATTTCTATTTCTATCTTTTTAAGTAATCAACATACCAATTTTCACAGTGGTTATATCATTTAATAGTCCCACAAGCAGTGTATGAGAGTCCCAATCTCTCCATATTCTTGTCAGCATTTTTGATTTTTTGTCTTGTTGGAGTTTGCTATTAATGCTGGGGTCAGATTGTATCTCGTGGTAATTTTGATTTGCATCTCTGTAATGGCTAATGGTCGTGAACATCCATTCATGTGTTTATTGGCTGCCTGAATGTTTTCATTGGTGAAGGGTCTGTCTTCTGCCAATTTTTTAATTAGATTGTTTGTCTTTGGTGTTGATGTGTTGGAGTTTTCTATAAATTTTAGAGATAAGTCCTTTGTCTAATATGTCAATGTTAGATAATTTTTCCCAATCTCTGTGTTGTCTTTTTACTTTTTTGAGGAAATCTTTGATGCACATAAGAAATTAATTTATAGAATGTTCTAATCATCTAGTTTATCTTCTGCTGTTTTTGTGTCTTGGGTTATGCTTGATAATCTATTTGTGATATAATTTTTTCTTGTTGTTGTTATGTGCTGTTGTGTCAGACCCAACTCATAGTGACCCCTTTGGGTTCCTGAGACAGTATCACTATGGAAGTAGATTGCCCAACCTTACTTCTGAAGAGTGTCTGGTGGGTTTGAACAGCCAGCCTTCTGGTTAGCATTCAAGTGCCTTAGGCACCATGCTACCAGACCTCCCCTCAATGTGTCCCTATTTTTTCTTAGATGAAGTTTATAGTTTTAGATTTTATATTTAAGTCTTTGATCAATCAGGAGTTAGTTCTTGTGCGTTGTGTGAGGTATGGATCTTGTTTCAATTTTCTGCAAACAGATATCCAGTTTTGCCAGCACCATTTGTGAAAGAGACTATCTCTCCCCCACTGAATGAAATTTGGTCCTTTGTCAAAGATCAGTCGACCATAGGTCTGTGAATAGATTTCTGGGTTCTCAATTCTATTCCATTTGGTGTATTTGCCTGCTATTGTACCAATACCATACTGTTTTGACAACAGGGGCTGTATAGTTGGTTTTGAGATTTGGGAATGTGAGATTTCCAAATTTGTTCTTCTTCAGTAGTGAGTGCTTTGCTTATCTGAGGTCTCTTTCATTTCCATATAAAATTGTTGTTGTTGTTGTTATGTGCCGTCAAGTTGGATCCAACTCATAGCAACCCCTCCTTGGGTTTCCAAGGCAGTAACACTATGGAAGTAGATTGCCACATCTTCCTTCCGAGGAGTGTCTGGTGGGTTTGAACCACCAACCTTCTGTTTAGCAGTCATATAAAATTAGTGATTGATTTTTCCATGTCTTTACGGAATGTTGATGGAATCTGGATTGGGATTGTATCGAGTGCATAGATTGTTTTGTGGAGGGTTGTTGTTAAATGCTGTCAAGTCAGCTTTTACTCATAGCAATCCTATGTGCAACAGAAAGAATCATTGCCTGGTCCCATGCCAGCCTCACAACTCTTGCTATATCTAAGTCCACTGTTGCAGTCACTGTGTCAAGTCAATCTCATTTCATTGAGGGTTTTCTCCTTTTTCGTTGACCCTCCACTTTACCAAGCATGATATCCTTCTACAGGGAATGGTTTCTTCTGACAACATGACCAAAGTAGGTCAGCCAAAGTCCGGCCATTCTTGTTTCCAAGGAGAATTCCTGCTACACTTCTTCCAGAACAGATCTATTCTTTCTTTTGACAATCCATGATACTTTCAGGTTTCTTCTCCAACGCTACAATTCAAAATATCAACTCTTCTTTGGTCTTCCTTGCTCATTGTCCAGCTCTCACATGAATAAGAGGCAATTGAAAATACCATGGCTTGGGTTAGGAACACCTTAGCCTTCAAGGAGACATGCTTGCTTTTCAGCACTTTAAAGAGGTCTTTTGCAACAGATTTCCCTAGTGCAATACATCTTCTTATGTCTTTACTGTTGCTTCCATGATGTTGATTGTGGAGCCAAGGAATATGAAAACTTTAACTTCAATCTTTTCTCCATTTATTGTGATGCTGCTTTTTGGTCCAGTTGTGAGGATTTTCATTTATTTTATGTTGAGATGTAATCCATACTGCATACTGTAAGTGCTTCAATTCATCTTCACTTTCAGCAAGCAAAGTTTTGTAGGTTGTTAATGTCTTACTCCAATCCTTATGCCACACAGTTCTTCATACAGTACAACTTCTCAGATTATTTGTTTAGCATACAGATTGAATAAGCATGGTCAAAGGATATAACCCTGACACAGTTCTTGATTTTAAGTCATGCACTATCTCTCTCTTTCTTCTGTTCAAATGACAGCCTCCTGGTCTATGTACAGGTTCCTTATGAGCACAATCAAGTGTTCTGGAATTCCCATTCTTCTCAATGTTATCCATAATTTATAATCCACACAGTCTAATGCTTTTGCATAGTTAATAAAACACAAGTAAACTTCTTTCTGGTAGTCTTTGCTTTGAGCCCAGATCCATCTGACATCAGCAAAGATATCCCTCTTTCCACATCTTCTTCTGAATCCAGCTTGAATTTCTGGAAATTCTCTGTCAATATACTGCTGCAAGTTTTTGAATCATCTTCAGCAAGATTTTACTTGCATGTGATATTAATGATATTGCTCAATAATTTCCACATTCTATGGGATCACCTTTCTTTTGAATGGGTACAACTATGTATCTTTTCCTGTCAGTTCCAAATTTCTTGGCATAACTGAGTGAGTGCCTCCAGCTAGGTGTCTGTTTTTTGAAACAGCTCAATGGATATTCTGTCAATTCTTGGGGCCTTGTTCTTTGTCAATTATTTGAGTGAAGTTTTGACTTCTTCCTTCAATAATATTGGTTCTTGATCATATACCTCTTCCTGAGATGGATGAACACTGACCAACTCTTTTTATGACAGTGACTTTGTATATTCCTTCCATCTACTTTTGAAGTTTCCTGCATCATTCAATATTTTGCCCACAGAATCTTTCAATGTTCCTACTTGAGGCTTAAATTGTTTCCTCAGTTCTTTCAGTTTGGAAAATGCTGAGTGTGTTTTTTCCTTTTGGTTTTCTAACCGGGTCTTTGCACATTTCATAATAGTTGACTTTGTCTTTATTGAGGTACTTTCTTAAATCTTCTGTTCAGCTCTTTTATCCTGTCATTTCTTTCATTTGCTTTAGTTTCTCTCCGTTCAAGGGCAAGTTTCAGACTCTCTTCTGACCTCCATTTTGGTCTATTCTTCCTTTCCTGTCTGTTTAGTTACCTGTTGCTTTCTTTATGGATGATATTCTTGATGTCATCACACAGTTCCTCTGGTTTTCAGTCACTGGTGTTCAATTCATCAAGTCTATTCTTTAAATCATCTCTAAATTCAGGAGGGATATAATCATGGTTCTATTTTGTCTCTCATAGACTTTTAATTGTATTCAGCTTTAGCTTGAACGTACATATGAGCAATCGATGGTCTGTTCCACACTTAGCTACTGGCCTTATTTTGTCTGCAGATATTGAGCTTCTCTTTCCACAGATATAATCAATTTAATTCCTATGTGCTCTGTCTGGTGAAGTCAACCTGTATAGCTGCCATTGGTGTTGCTGAAAAAAAGTATTTGCAATGAATAAGGCATTGGTCTTGCAAAATTCTGTCATGCAATCTCCAGGATTATTTTTCTCAGCAAGGCCATATTTTCCAACTACCATTGATTCTTCTTTGTTTCCAACTTTTGCAATCCAATCACCAATAAAACCAATTGCCATAGAATCAAATCCAACTCATAGCAACCCCTCCTTGGTTTTTTGAAGCTGTATCACTGTGGAAATAGATTGTCCAGCCTTCCTTCCAAGTAGTGGTTGATGGTTTTGAATTGCCAGGCTTCTGGTTAGTTGTCAAGTGGCTTAGGCACTACACCACCAGAGCTCCTAATCCAATCATCAGTGATAATCAATACATCTTGATTGTATATTCAGTCAATTTCAGATCACAAAAGTTGGTAAAAAATCTTCAATTTCCTTATGTTTAGCTTTGCCAAAGATGGTTGTTGGTGCATAAATTTGAATAATGGTAGTATTAATTGGTCTTCCTTTTAGGCATGTGATATTATGCTATAACTGACATAATTGTACTTCAGGATAGATGTAGAAACATTCTTTGTGATGATGAAAACCACACCATTTCTCTTTGTCATTCCCAGAATTGTAAATTATATGGTTGCCTGATTCAAAATGGCCAAAAACAGTCAATTGTAGCTCAATAATGCCTAGGATATCAATCTGTAAGTGTTCCATTTCATTTCTGACAACTTCC
This sequence comes from Orycteropus afer afer, assembly GCF_000298275.1. Taxonomy (NCBI): domain Eukaryota; kingdom Metazoa; phylum Chordata; class Mammalia; order Tubulidentata; family Orycteropodidae; genus Orycteropus; species Orycteropus afer. Next base: position 2,250,129 of record NW_006921915.1, read on the forward strand.
AGTTTTCCTAGATTCATATTTTGTACATTCCATGTTCTTATTATTAATGGGTATTTGCAGCTATTTCTTCCCATTTTGTGTCATGCCCATCAGAAAATGGAAGTCCTAAAATTTTTACTCCATCCACATCAATAAAATGGTTCTACTCTGAAGAACCTCTTCCCCAGTTGTATTTTGAGTGACTTCTGACCAGAGGGGCTCATCTTTTGGCACTATATTAGACAATGTTTTAGGGCTATTCATAAAGTTTTCCAGTATCATATCAGACAGTGTTTGACTGCTATTCGTAGGTTTTCATTGGCCAATTTTTTGAGAAGTGGATGCCCCTTTCCTTCTTCCAAGTCTGTTTAGTCTGGAAACTCCACTGAAACCTGCCCACCATGGGTGACCCTGCTAGTATTTGAAATACTGGTGGCATAGCCTCCAGCCTCACAGCAACACACAAGCTACCACAGCATGACAAATTGACATATGATTGGTGGCTTTGGTTTGACATTTTGGCATTGTTCCATCTTCCTATCCATGGGCATGGTATATTCTTCCATTTACGTGGATCTCTTACAGGTTTCTGATGTAATGTTTTGTAGTTTTCTTTATATAGGTCTTTTGTGTTCCTGGTAAGATTTATTCCCAAGTATTTTATCTTTTTGGTAGCTATTGTAAATGGTATTTATTCCTTATTTCCTTTCAGAGACCTCTTTGGTGGTGTAGAGGAATCCTACTGATTTTTGTATGTTGATCTTGTATCTTTCCACTACGTTAAAACTTTCAATAAGTTCCAGTAGTTGTTTCCTGAGTTGGGTTTTCTATGTATAGGATCATATCATCTGCAAATAGGGATACAACTTATACTCTTGTTGATTTTTCTATTGTCTACTTTCTGTTTCATTTATTTCTACTTTAATGTTTATTTCTTTTCTTTTCTTCTGGTAAATATAACTTTTTTTTTTTTTTTTGCTGCCCTTTTTCTAATCGTTGGAAATGTTGGATTAAGGTGACAATTTTTGCTCTTTCTTCCTTTTTGATGTGTGCACAGTTTATTATAATTTGACCTCTGATCACTGCTTTTGCTGTGTTCCAAAGATTTTGGTACGTTGTGTTTTCATTCTCATTTGATTAAAGGAATATTTTAATTTGCTTTGCATTTCTTCAATTACCCAATTGTTTTTAGGAGGTTCTTATTCACTTTCCATGCTTTTGTTGTTTTACCATTGGTCTTCCTGATGATGATTTCTAATTTTATAATATTGTGATTCAAACCCACCAACCAATCCTCAGAAGAAAGGTTGGGCAATCTTCTTCCATAGTGACACTGCCAAGGAAATCCAAGGAGGGGTCTTATGAGTCAGATCTGACTCGACAGCACATAACAACAACACTTAATCCATTTACATTGAGGGTAATTATCAACACGTATGAATTATTGGTGTTATTATATTTTTGTGTGTGGTTTTGCTTATTTATTTGTTCCACATAATTTTCTGTGCTGAGTTCATTTTGATTATGAATTGTGTTATCATCTCCTTGGTTGCTATTGTTTTAGTATTTGTTAAATATTTGTGCTTGTTCTTTTTTTTTTTTTTTTTTTTTTTTGATACAAAGTTCTAGTTTTCTTTGAGGTTACCCTGTCTTCTACAATCTTTTTCCCAAATTTAAAACACTCTGTCCCATCTTGCAATTTTCTTGACTTCCTCACCATTTAAAAGTTCTGTAACTACACAGTTTGTTCCCTCTTTTTGGTTTGTTGTTATCCTCATTTACTAATTAATGTCTCTGGCTTCCTTTTTACAGTCTTGTAAACTTATTTTATTCTGCATACTTCTGTAACTGAGACAGTTTCTGGGTTATATTGCCATGTGTGTTGATCATCAGTTGTTGTTAGCTGTTGTTGGTTCTCTGTCCAAACAACTCCCTTTGGGTAGTTCTTTTGTAAAGTTCTGATTTTAACAAATGCCCTTAATTTTTGTTTCTTTGGAAATCTTCTAATTTTGCTTTCATATTTGATAGACAGTTTTTCTGGGAATATAATTCTTGGTTGGAATTTTTTTTCTCCTTTCAGGGTTTTACATATATATAATCCCATTTTCTTCTCACTTGCATGATTTCTCCTGAGAAATCAAAGTGTAGATTCATTTCTTGCCCTTTGTAGGTAACTTTTTGTTTTTCCCATGCTGATTTCAAATGCTTTCTTTTTGGTTTTGGTGAGTTTGATGACGATATCTCTTAGTGTTTTTCTTTTGGAGTCTATCCTGTTTGAGCTTTGTTGAACTTCTTGAATGGAGATATTCTCATCTTTTATCAAATTAGGAAATCTCTTCCAATAAATCTTAGAAATTTTTCTAAGATTGTGGTTTTATCTGTCGCATCCTGCTTTGGAATCCTAATTACACATAGGTTATTCCTCTTGATGGTATCCCACATGAATCTTAAGGTCTCTTCATTATGTTTTGATCTTTTCTATGATTGATACCTTAACAAAGTAGTATTGAGGTATTTGTCTTCATTCACATTCATTCTGTCTTCCATGGATTCAACTCTACTCCTTTGCTCATTCAATATGTTATCAATTTCTGAAATCTTAGTATTAATTTTCTGGATTTCTATTTGTTGCTTTTCTATCATTTCTAATTAAACAAAAATTGTTTATTTTATCAATTTGTTATTGCATTGTTTTCCTAAAGTATTCTAGAATTTTGTCTGTGTTTTTGTTAATTTTCCTTAGTGCTATCCTAGATCTTATCAGTGTTTTCTTAGATCTGTCTCTCAATCCATTAAACGTACCCAAATATAATGCTTTTGAATTCCTTCTCAGGCAGTTCCAATGCCATTTCTTTCTCAATGATTTTTTTTTTTTTTTTTGAGGGGTGGGGTTGTGGTTTATATCTTGGTCACTTATTTCTACCACTTTATCTTGCTTTTTTTGTGTGAACTGTGATGGTCTGTATTCTCTTAGACATTGTGTTTTTGTGATATTTACATATAATTTGTGCTTGTATGTTGGTATGATTCATACAAGATTGTTTCCCCTTTATTTATTTATTTGTTTATTTATTTATTTATTTGATATATCTGTGTGAGCAGGGTCCTGTGCACCTCTATTCACTGGTTGTTTGCCCTTAGAAACTCATCACCTGTCTCCTAGTGGATGTAGTAGGGAATGAGAGTATGTGCACAAATTTCAGTCAGCTGTTTGTAAAGAGTAGTAGAGAGTGAGTTTAGCTGGTATTGGCCATCATCTATCATTGGCCAGTTGGTGTAAAAGCAAGTGGTGGCCCTTATTCATTGGGTAGGGCTGCAGGAGGTACAGTTATGGTTAGGTTGTATGAAAAAAGTTTCTGTTTCCCATTCTGTTAGACTGAAGAAATAAAATAAAAATCCACCAAAAAAGCAAAAACAAGAGAACAAAAAACTCAAACTGCATAAGCACACAGGAGTAATTGCAAAAGTAGAAAGAAATTCAATAAATGATAAGATTTTTTTTCCAAAATATATCAAAAAAAAAAGATAAAGGAAAAATAATTCAAAAAAGAAATGGAAAAAAATGCCACACTATCAGATGTGTGAGAGGGGTGGAGGAATAAGAGAGTAGAGCAAGAGTGGAAGAATAGAGGAAATTGTAAAAGGAAAAACAAGGAATGGGAAGATGGAAAAGAAAGAAGAAGAGAACCAGGAAAAGGGAATAGAAAAAATGAATTAATTAAAAAAAGAAAAGAAAAGAAGAAAAGAACCAGAGATGAGAAAGAGAAAAAATAAATAAATAAAGGAAGGAAGAAAGGAAGGAGACCAAAAGGATAACTTAAAAATAAACAAAAACAAAACCGTGGGTGGTAGAGTACAGCACCAGGTTCTGTCATGGCATAAACCAAGATGGAACCTACACTGGTCAAGAAAGTTGGATGAAGTGGGGTAGCCATATCCTTGTTCACCAAGAGAGTACAGGGCACAAAAATAACAAGAGAAATACCTTACTTTTCCAGTCGTCAGTCTCTGGTGCAGTTGCCTTTGCTCTACAAGGTACTCAGAGCCCACTACCCCATCACAGTCTTAAAAGAATGCCACCTGCACACACTCAAAATGTCTGTTTTGCCCATTTGCAAATATCCAAAATGGCTGCACCATCAGTCCACGTATCAGCCAATATCCTTCCTCACTGTTCTCCCTTCTTGTCCTCAAGAACCAATGCAGTCTTTGCCATGAAGTCTTGCTGAGCAGAACTAATTCTTAGATTACTATCAGGAAATATTCAAAATGGCTGTGACCCCTGGACAGGTGTCATTCTTCAGTTCCATTTTTCTCCTTACTCACTATTCCATTCAGGTTCTTTTACTAGCTTTCATTGAATCCATTTCTTTATACTTCCCTTGAAAGCTCAGTGTTCCAGAATCATCTTCTGTATCAGTTCCAATTGGTTTCTCATTGCTTTGTTGCAGAGGATCTGTGTAGCTTGTCTTCCTATTCCATCATCTTGCTGGAACTCTCCAGATTTGTCAGTTCCTCTATCTTCCTTTTTTTTTTATTGTCCAGCTTTTGCATGCATATGAGGTATTTGAAAATATGGCTTGGGTCAGGAACACTTTAGTCATCAAAATGACATATTTTCTTTCTTGATTTTAAATAAGTCTTTTTCTGAAGAATGCAGTATTTTGTTTTATTTCTTGACTGTCACTTCCATGGGCATTGATTTTTGATCCAAGTGGAATGAAAACCTTGACATCTTTGGTTACTTCATTGTTCATTATGATATATTCTATAAATTGGAAAAAAAATATAGCCAATCTTATATAATGTTTTTAATGTTTAAAATAATTTGTTTAAAACTAATAACTCAAATCCAAAGTATGATCCATTTTTTTTTTTTTAAAGGGTTCTAAGGTATGACTAAAAACAACAACAACAACAAAAAAAAGTTCATCTGTGCCAATTATTAGTGCAAGTGCTTTGTCCCCTGGATGTTTTATGACTAGAACTTGGTTCTGGAACACATCCTTTTATAATACCAATTGATAGTGATTTTCTATTAGAAACTTTTTATGATCAGTCCTTAGTGTGGCTGTTCTTTCTCGGTTGTTACAAGTTCTCCCATAATCTTCCTCCTCCTACACTATATTGGAAATACATTCAAGATTGTGGAATTAATATAGTGAACTTGCCTAGATATCAGCAATACAGCAGATTCCACACTCCTACTCATTTATAACTTGTGTTGTCATTTCCCATATAAATCTTAGATAATGCAAGATGTCATACTGATAGTCACAGTAAATCTCCATAAAATTTTTGCCCTCTGAATCTAGTTATTGTCACAAAGTAGATATTCATTCAATATATATTAAATAAATGAATGAAAGATATCTTCACATTTTTGGAAAATTATCATAGCTTCATTTTTTTTTAATACTGTCTAATGTAATGTCAAATATTTGGATATTTTAGCACATATAAAAATTATATCACATTCAATTGTTTAGAAAAGTGACTTTGTTCTTCTATTAAGCATCTTACTATATGATGAAGGTACTAGGACAAATGGGAAGCATCCATGTTTTATAGACTATACAAAGATGTTTTCTATATTCTTAAATAGTTTACAAAAAGATGGAAAATAATATCTGATTTAAATGACTAAATAATTAAAAATATTTTCTTCTTATTTTTAAATTGACCAGGGCTGTGTTAGATACCACAGAATTAAATCCAGAAAGAATACAAGACATAGCCACATTGCTGATATATATATATATGTGTATATATATATACATATATATATGTATATATATATACACATATATATATATATATAGACCATTAACAAAAAAATTATTTTTAAATATAATAATTAGAAACAAATAAAAATCTGAAAGCAATTTCCTTTCTTTTATTGAGTGCACAAAGTACAAAGTTAAGTTGAATTTGGTAAAGAAATGCTTCATTTGAAATGTTTTAATATCAAAGATTATTAAACATGTAAAGCTATGAGTCGGGGCAGACTTGACGGCATATAACAACAACAACAACAATAGAAGTACTAGCCATTAGAGAGATATTGAAATTTAAACATAGTAATTGCTTTCATATACTTAGTATCACAGTAAATAAATAAATTCATACACAGTTATTTTCAGAAACTTTAAGCATTTAACTTATATTGACCTAAATTATGATAGGATATAAAAACAAACAAACAACAAAAAAAAGGGTGGGGATAGAAAAGAAAACAGTAGAGTAAAAAAAGGTGGGGGGAAGCAAAAGCCCTTAATGAAAGTTTTTAAAAGCAGAATCAAAGGGACCAAGTGGAAATAATACCTCCACTGATGCAACAATAACACAGTGCTTCATGCATATTCCCCAGTGGAATTGTGTCCAAGTTACCTATATAATAGTCCTCATTAACAGACTCTGTACTGCTTTCTCTCCCTTTGGTAACTCAGTTTTCTCACTTACTCTTTTTTCTTTAATGATATCAAATACCAGATACTACCCTCATGCATCTTCCCCTCACCAACAATGCACCCATACACACACAGACAGATATAAATTAAATAAATATGCATGAGAAATGAAAAGTTTAGGTAAAACAAGGCTTGAAATTAGTCATTCTCTTCTTACCTTGAAATTCAAAGATATATATATATATATATATATATATATATATATATATATATATATATATATATATATATATATGAGAGCTCTGGTAGCATAGTGCATAAGGCACTTGACTGCTAACCAGAAGGCTGGCGGTTCAAACCCATCAGCCACTCCTGCCTCGGAAACCCAATAAGGGGTCGCTATGAGTCAGGTCCGACTCGACTGCACAAAACAACTACAACATATATTTATATTTATATTTATGAGTTCTGGTGGTGTAGTGCCTAAGGCATTTGACATTTGACAGCTAACCAGGAGGGTGGAGGTTCAAACACACCAGGCACTCCTCAGAAGGAAGATTGGAAGTTTCCGTAGAGATACCACCTCGGAAATCAAGGAGGGGTTGCTATGAGTTGAAATGACTCATATTATGAATCATAACTACATACTGTGTGTGTGTGTGTGTGTGTGTGTAATCAACTGCTGTTTAGTTGGATCTGACTCATAGAAACCCCTCCTGGGTTTCTGAGGCAGTATCACTGTGGATGTAGATTGCTCAATTATCCTTCCAAGGAGTGGCTGGTGGGTTTGAACCGCCAGCCTTCTGGTTAGCAGTTATATGCCTTAGCCACTATGCCACCAGAGTCAGAGTTTATACACACAAACACACACGTATATAGCCATACATATATATGCTTTGCAAAAAAAATATATCTACAACATAAATGGTGGCTACACTTGTGGACCTCACCCAATGTCATACTCAGTAATCAGATGAACTACATCTGTGGAAAGGAATGATAGAGAAATTCAATATCTTAGCCAAAACAAGACCAGAAGATGACTGTGGAACAGAATAATTGATCATATATAAGCTCAACTTGAAGCTAAAGAAAAATTTAAAGAGCCAATGAGAGCCAAAATATGACCTTGATTATATTATTATAGTTGTTGTTATGTGCCATCAAATCAGACCCGACTCAGAGCAACCCCTCCTTGGGTTTCTGAGGTGGTATCACTACGGTTGTAGATTGCCCAGCCTTCCTTCTGAGGAGTGGCTGGTGGGTTTGAACCACTAGCCTTCTGGTTAGCAGTCAAGGACCTTAGGCACTATGCTACCAGAAATCATTGATTATACCCCACCTGAATGTACAGACCATCATAAGCATAGTATTGAAGCAATGAGCATCAGTGACCAAAAACCAGACCCATTGTGGGATGATATCAAGAACATCATGTATGAGGAAAGCAAACACTCATTAAAAAGACAAGAAATGAAGAAAATACCAAAATGATGTCAGAAAGGGCTCTGAAATTTACTTCTGAATAGAGAGTAGCTAAAGTGAATGGAAGTAATGGCAAAATAAATGACCTGAACAGATTTCAAAGAGCAGCTCAAGACAAAGTAAAGTATTATAATGAAATATGAATAGATCTGGAGTTAGAAAACCAAAAAGGAAGGAAATGCTAGATATTTCTCAAGTTAAAAGAGCTGAAGAAAAAAAAAAAAAACTCCAGCCTTGAGTTGTGATATTGAAGGATTCTGTGGACAAAATGTTGAATGATGCAGGAAACATCAAAAGAGCCAGAAGGAATACACAAAGTCACTCAAGAAAAAAGAAATGGTTGATGTTCAACTATTTCAGGAGCTTGTATATGGTCAAAAAGCAATTATATTGAAGAAAGAAGTTGAAGCTCCACTGAAGGATTTGGCAAAAAAAAAAAAAAAAAAGTTGCCAGAACTTGATGAAATACCCAGTGAGATGTTTCATAAATGGATGCTGCACTGGAGGCACTTACTCATATATGCCAAGTAATTTAGAAGATAGGTATCTGGCCAACTGACTGAAAGAGATCCATATTTGTGCCCATTCCCATAAAAGATGATCCAACACATTGGGGAAGTCAACTGCGAAGGAACTGTTTCAAGTGCTGAGGAGCAAGGGTATCTCCTTGAGGACTAAGGTGCGCCTGACACAAGCCATGATATTTCCAATCACCTCGTATGCATGTGAGAGCTGGACAATGAATAAGGAAGACCGAAGAAGAGTTGATGCTTTTGAGTTGTGGTGCTGGCGAAGAATGCTGAAAGTACCATGGACTGCTAAAAGAACTAACAGATCTGTCCTGGAGGAAGTGCAGCCAGAATGCTCCTTGGAAGCAAGAATGGCCAGACTTCGTCTCACCTATTTTGGTCATGTTGTAAGAAGGGACCATTCCCTGGAGAAGGATGTCATGCTTGGTAGGGTGGAGGGTCGACGAAAGAGGGGGAGGCCTTCAACGAGATGGATTGATACAGTGGCTGCGATGATGGGCTCGAGTATAGCATGGATTGTGGGGCTGGTGCAGGATCAGGCAGTGTTTCGTTCTGCTGTGCATGGGTCGCTATGAGTCAGAAACGACTCGACGGCACTTAACAACAACAACAACACAATATGGAAATCATGAACCAATATCAGTAATATCACATGCAAATAAAATTTTGCTGAAGATAATTCCAAAAAATGTTGCAGCACTATATTGACAGGGAGTTTATAGAAATGCAAGCTAGATTCAGAAGGGTACATGAAATGTGGGTATCAATGCTGATGGCATATGGATCTTGGCTGAAAGCAAAGAATATCAGAAAGATGTTGACTTGTGTTTTATTGATTAAGCAAAGGCTTTCAACTCTGTGGATTATAATAAATTAAGGATAGCACTACAAAGAATGGGCATACAAGAACACTTAATTATGCTCATGAGGAATCTGTACATAGACCAACATACTAGCATTGGGACAGGACAAGGGGGTATTGGATGGTTTAAAATCAGGAAAGGTGTGCGTGAAGATTGGATCGTTTTGCCATAATTACTCAATCTGTATGCTGAGCAAATAATCCTAGAAATGGTATTGTATGAAGAAGAATACAGCCTCAGGTTTGGAGGAAGACTCATTAACAACCTTCGATATATAGGTAACACCACCTTGCTTGCTGAAAATGAAGATGTCTTGAAGCACTTACTGATGAAGATTAAAGACAACAGTCTTCAGTATGGATTAAACTTCAACATAAAGAAAACAAAAATCCTCATAACTGGACCAATAAGAAGCCTTACAATAAATGGAGATAAGTTTGCAGTTGTCAATGATTTCACGTTACTTGGATCCACAATCAACACCCATGGAAGCAGCAGCCAAGAAATCAGATGTGGCATGGTATTTTCATTAACATCATATATATGTGAAAGCTGGAAGAAAGAGAAAAAGAGGAAGACTTTCAAAAACAGGGATTGACAAAGTGCTTGCAACAACGGAGTCAAACATGAAGAAATGGACTGCACAGGACCTGGCAGTGTTTCATTCTGTTGTACATAGGGTCTCTATGATTAAGAACCAATACACAAGCCTGAATAAAGAAGAAATGTTGATGCCCTTTGAGTTATTATGTTGGTGAAGAATACTGAAAATGTCATGGACTCCCAGAAGAACGACTAAATCTGTCCTGGAGGAAGTGAAGCTGGAATGCTCCTTGGAAGTGAAAATGAGCATATTTCTCAACTACTTTGGTCATATTGTCAAAAGGAGCCATTCTCTGGAAAAGGATATCATGCTTAGTAAAGGAGAGGGTCACCAAAAGGGCAAGACCCTCAATAAGATGAATTGATACAGTGGCTGCAAAAATGGGTTCAAGTATAGCAAGGATTGTGAGAATGGCACATGACTGGGCCATGTTTTGTTCTGTTGTACATAGGGTCCCTGTGTATCAGAGCTGACTCAATGGCAAGTAACCACAACAACAATGTATTACCAAAACTCACTCTAATTGAGTTGATTCTGACTCACAGTGACCTCCATTAATTTCCAAGGCTGTAAATATTTATGGAAGCAGACTGCCTCATCTTTCTTCCCTGGAGCATCTGGTGTGTTCAAACCACAGAACCTTTTGGTTAACAGCCAAATGCCTTCTTCACTACACCACCAGAGCTTCTTAATTAGCAACCTTTCACCAGTGGCCTATAAGTTTCTCCTATTGTGGTCTATGAATCAAATCTATTATCAATACCCTTGGAAGCAACAGTCAAGAAGTCAAATGAAGTATTTCACTGGGAAAATCTTCAAAAGACCTCTTTGACATGCTAAAAAGCAAAGATTGCAGTTTGAGGACTATAGTACCCCTGAGCCAACCCATGATATTTTCCATTGCTTCATGTGCATACTGGACGTGTTATCAGGAGTGAACACTCCCTGAAATAGGGCATCATGTTTGATAAAGGAGATGGTCAGAGAAAAAAGAGGAAGACTTTCAAACACAAAGATTGACAAAGTGTCTGCAACAATGGAGTCAAACATGAAGAAATGGACTTCATAGGACCTGGAAGTGCTTCATTCTGTTGTACATAGGGTCTCTATGAATAAGAACAGACATACAAGCCTAACAACAACAGCAGCAATAGGAGTCTTGATCACTCATTGTGAATAACGAGTGTCATAAAGTCTTTCACATATAAGTAATTTATAAATATCTGTTGAAGTAAAACTAATTAAAGAGTTAAGATACTAAAAAAGAAAGAGATTTACAACATATAGAGGTATTATATGCTTTATTTTTCTACTCAATAGAAAATTGTATTGTTTTCGTTAATCAGTATAAGTTTTTTTCCTGTTTTGAGTTTGTATTATCATCCGAGATGATAAAGCAGAAGGGATTTTGTGATTCATAAGTTATAGTTATGTGTAAGTGAGAACTTCTTTGTATGCTACACTTCAAATTTAGTATAGATTTTGCCATTGATTTTTGAGAAATGGGCTATAAGAATTTCTATCTAAAAGCTAAACTCCATGTGTAATTGAACACGTTACAGAGTCTCCACTGTATTCCTCATTAGATTTTCCTTTGAATTAAAATTGAGTTTGTAGGATAAGCTCAATACCTCCCACAAGAATAATTACAATTTTTTGAGCACAGGTCAGAGTTCTAGAATCCTTCTGATATCATCCATCAAAATTATGTTTTTAATTTTTATGGGTTACTAGAAATATAAGAATTATATTCTATAAAGAGTTTTCCATGTATTGAAAATGCCAAAAACTTAAAATTAAATTTTCTTGAAACAATATTTGTTCAGAGCCTTGTCTCATATTTTTAAGCTACAAAATTCAGAAATGAAAAAAAAGTAATATATTTTTCCTTGGATGCTAAAAACCAGGTATATGGCTATTGCCTTAGTTCAATGACAGCTTGTTAAGAGCTTGAACTAATTAGTAATACTGGGAAATAAACGATGTATTTATTTAAGACATATTGTTAAGAAAGACGACATAATTTGGTGGCTTATCAGAAAGCTGGTAAACTTGAGAGAATGCAACTATAAGTATCTGACCATGAATGTCTGAGAGACTGATGGCATGTGTTACTAGTATTGAAAGAAAATTAAATAAATGAGATAAATTAGAAGATATTGCGTACAAATTTAGCTAAATTGAAAGCAAGTTTGACAGTGAGAAATGCAATGCCAATATTATTTTGGGGGGTCTAAGAACTCTCAGAGTTAGGAGTGAGGATATTAGCGTTGTGCTTTTTTAAGAATAGTAGAAAAATGTAAGAAATATATTTTTTTTATTAGAGTAGTAACAATTTGATTTATATTTTAAACTAAATGTTGTTGATTGGAGGCAATTGTGGTTTCTAATGACAATTTTTGAAAAGTGCTAAGAGTAACAGGGCAGAATATAGTGAGTGGTGTTTTTTTTTTTGGATAAATGTCTTATTTATGGTTTAAAAAAACATGATTTTATACAGAATTTAATTTAAGTATAAGGTTGGTCTGTTAAATTTATGCACTTATAGATGTCCCAAAAACAAAGCATGAATAATACAATTTTTTTTAAAAAGATGTAATTTTCTTGATTTAGCAATTCAATGTATGTCTAATATTTTAATATATATCTATAAAACTTATTATTAAATTTATGTTGTTGTTGTTGTTAAGTGCCATCGAGTCGTTTCTGACTCATACCGACCCCATGCACAGCAGAACGAAACACTGCCCGATCCTGCGCCAGCCCCAAAATCCCTGCTATATTTGAGCCCATCATCGCAGCCACCATGTCAATCCATCTCGTTGAAGGCCTCCCCCTATTTCATCGACCCTCCACCCTACCAAGCCTGACATCCTTCTCTAGGGAATGGTCCCTTCTGACAAAATGACCAAAATAGGTGAGATGAAGTCTGGCCATTCTTCCAAGAAGCATTCTGGCTGCACTTCCTCCAGGACAGATCTGCTGCTTCTTTTATCACTTTTAGCAGTCAATGGTACTTTCAACATTCTCTGCCAGCACCACAACCCAAAAGTATCAACTCTTCTTCAGTCTTCCTTATTCATTGTCCAGCTCTCCTATGAGGGGATTGGAAATATCATGGCGTGTGTCAGGCACACCTTAGTCCTCAAGGAGATATCCTTGCTCCTCAGCACTTGAAACAGCTCCTTCGCAGTTGAATTTCCCAATGCTATGCGTTGTCTAATGTCCTCACTGCTGCTTCAGTTGGCATTGATTGTAGAACCAAGCAATGTGAATTCTTTGACAACATCAATCTTCTATCCATTTATTGTGATGCTGCTCATTGGTCCAGTTGTGAGGATTTTTGTTTTCTTTAT
>NW_006921915.1:2265382-2273165 GCF_000298275.1 Orycteropus afer afer
GAGGATATCAATCTTTATGCGTTCCATTTCCTTTTTGACAACTTCCAATTTTCCTAGATTCATACTCCGTACATTCCATGTTCCGATGATTAAAGAATGTCTGTGGCTGTTTCTCTTCAATTTGCGTGATGCCACATCAGCAAATGAAGGTCTCGAAAGCTTTCTCTTTTCTATACGAGTAAGACTGGATTTACTCAGATGTTGCAGCTCTTTCCCAGTCCTATTTTGAGAGCCTTTTAGCCTAAACTGACTATTACTAAAGGTGCACAGTAATGTACCAAGCAGTGTTTCTTTGCTATTCATATGGTTTTCTGTGGCCAATTCTTTGTGAAATGGACAGCCTCTTCCTTCTTCCTAGTCTGTCTCAGTCTATAAGCTGGGCTGTTACCTGTGTACCAGGTGCATCTCCCTGGGTTTTAAACACCAGAGGTTCAGCCTCAAAACTCACATCTACATGTTCCCACAGTAAGACAAGTTTGTCTTGCTTTTGGAGACCTCTCGTATCACTCCCACCTGGGTCCCCTGACCTTACCTCTGTCTGGCTTCCTGTCTTTTAATCCCCTTTCTCCTGCTCTTCTGGCCTGTTGCTTGGGCGTCCCTGAGTTGTCCCTGGGGCTGACTGCTCCTCTATCAGGGTTCCTGGCTTTTATCCCCTTTCTCATGCTCTTCCGGCCTGCTACTCCAGGCGGGGCTGAGTTTCCTCTCCTCACCTAATCCCTTTGGCTGATTGCTCTTCTCTCTGGCTTCCCGGCTTTTAATCCCCTTTCTCCTTCTCTTCCCGCCTGCTACTTTGGGCGTCCCTGAGTTGTCTCTCCTCACCTTTAACCCTGGGCTGACCCTTAAATTTAAAATTTAAATCTTAAATTTATAGATTATATATTTTATGTATAAATATGAAATAAATAATTATAAAATGTCTGCAACCAGTTATTAACATGACTAGTGCCAAGTTTGTGTGTCACTACTTTTATTTTTATTGTTAATTGTTGTCCAAACAACTCCAACTCATGGCATCCTTATATATAACCAAATGAAATTATATCTGGTGCTATACAATCTTCATGATCATTGTATATTTGTGTCCACTCTTTCAAGTATTGCATCAGTCCACCTCACATAGAGTTTCCCTTGATTTTTCTATCTTCTTTACCAAATATGATGTCCTTTTCCTGCAATTGATATTTTTTGATGACTTTTCCAAAGTAAACAAACTGATCTTTCCATATCTGCTTCTAAGGAATATCCTAGTTGTGTTTATTTTAAGACTGATGTGCTTGTTCTTTTGGTAGTTTATGGTACAGTTCTTATTCACTGCCAGCATCCCAGTTTAATCACATAAATCATTTGTCTTTCTTTATCATTATTTGACATTTCTATGCATATTAGGTGATTTAAAAAAAAAAAAAAGAAAAAACATGGCTTGAATCAGGAACAACTTAATCATCAAACATTACCTTATTGTACTGTGGTGAAATACAATACATGCATGCAGAAAAAAATTGTCACTGATTTTATCTACTAAGTATATGAAATATAAATGAATTTTATTGCATAAATTACATAAGTTTAATTAAGAAATGAATGAAGAAAAAAATCCCTTATAATTCCTCAACCTCTATAGCATATATTTCCATTTCTAAAACTTCTAAAAGATTTATTAATATTTGGTACAGAAACACACATTCTTTCAAATACAATTAAATTCTAAAAATAAATTAGTCAAATATGTTTGGTTTATCTGTTAGTCTTCCTTAACAGAGTTACCTATGTCCTTGTATATAATACTACAGTATTTTATAGTATTACTTAAATATACTTAAATACTCTATTACAAAAGAATATGACCCTTTTAGGTCTTTAGAAAGTAGCTTTTTTTTTTTTTTTTTTTTTTTTACCTTAAGAAACTATTAGCAACTAACCACCTGTACCATCACTACAGCTCTGTCTTGAGAAAAAAAGGAGACAAAAAGAGGGATTATTTCATATTTGTTCCTAATTACATAGATATTAATTAATAGAAACACCTTACATTAATTTAAGAGCTCGAGTAGCATAATGCCTAATGCACTTGACTACTAACCAGAAGGCTGGTGGTTCAAACCCAGCAGCCACTCCTCAGAAGGAAGATTGGCAATTTACTTCCACAGTGATACTGCCTCGGAAACCCAAGGAGGATTCGCTATGAGTCAGGGCTGACTTCACGGCACATAACAACAACAATAACATTAATTTATTATTATTATTATTATAATTATTATTATTATTTTACTGTTTTATTAAATGTTCTAATTAATTGAATTATGATTTGGGTATAACATTCAGATAGATTAGATAAAATGAAATGTTCAATTTTTTGACTATTCATGCACATATTTTTAAAGTATCTTCTTTCTGAAAAGACAATAATAAGTGTTGTATAAATCAAAAGGTACAAAGGGATTGTGAGTAAGAAAATCATTCTGTTGCCTCTTTTTCAGTTAACACAAGTCACTGCCTTTCCAGAGGCAAAGACTGTAGAAAATTTATTGAACTTCTTCACAGAGATAATCTGTACAAAATATGCATAAGTATATGTTCCTTTTACAAATAATTGTGGCACTTTATACATTTACTCTGCACTATTTTCTTTTAATTTCAATGTCTTCAAGATATATCAATATCTCAGATAGAGCTGCATTACTCATTTCCATAATTGCATATATTTTTCTCAGGGGTTATGTGCACCATGATTGATTGTCTTTTGAGTTAGACTTTAACAACCTGTCAACTTCATAGAATCATTTTCCCAATTGAAAATAATAATAATAATTGCTGTACATGATGTATTTCCAGCATGCTATTCATTGTTAAATGAAAAAGAATTGGTCTATGTTCAACAATTTCAGGAGGTGCTATAAGATCAAGAACCAATGATACTGAAGGAAGAAATCCAGGCTACACAGAAGGAATTGGCAAAAAGTAAGGCTTGAGAATTGATAGGATACCCATTGAGAGGTTTCAAAAAACAGATGCTGCACTGGAGACACTTTTTGTCTATGCCAAGTAATTTGGAAGACTGACTGGAGCTACTGGCTAACTGACTAGAAAAGATCCATATTTTTACACATTGCAAAGAAAGGTTATCTCGTAGAATGTGGAAGTTTTCTATATCATTTCTATCACACACAAGTAAAATTTTGCTGAAGGTAATTCAAAACAGTTGCAGCAGTATATTGGCAGGAAACTTCCAGAAATACAAGAGAGATTCAGAAAATGACATGGAACCTGAGACATCATTGCTGATGTCAGAAGGATCTTGACTGAAAGCAAAGAATGCCAGAAAGATGTTTGCTTGTGTTTTATTGATTATGTAAGAACTTTTGATTGTATGGATAATAACAAATTGCGAATGATGTTGGAAACAATGGCAATCCCACAGCACTTAAGGAACCAGTACATAGACCAGGAGGCCGTCTTCTTTTCTTCTTTCTTTTTTTTTTTTTAAAGTGCTTTTTTTATTAAAAAAAATTATTGTGATTTGGGTGACAGTTTACAAAGCAAATTCATTTTGTACACAGAAGCTCACATATACTTTGTTTCATGGCATTAACTGAAATTTCCCACAATGCAACAGCTCCCCTCACATTTCCTCCACATAGTTACCTTTTGGCCTGTGTCATTCCCTCCCATGAACTCCTGCCCCGAGGGTTTCTCCATGTGCATACACAGCCCTTCTGTTCTCTCGTTATAGTTCTATCCAAGCAGCGTATCTTCCCAATGGAAATGTTCAGCTCACATACCTGTCTTTTGTTTGGCTGAAAGCCACAGGAGTGAGTTCAGTTCCAGAACTGAAGTGGAGCAAGGGGCCATGTTGTTGTTGTTGTTGTTGTTAGGTGCTGTTGAGTCAGATCAGACTCACTGCAACCCTATGCAAAGCAGAATTAGATACTGCACCGTTCCTCACCAGCTCCATGTTCGCTGCTATACTTGAACCCATCGATGCATCCACTGTGTCAATCCATCTTGTTGAGGGTGTCCCCTTCCTTTTTGATCCTCCACCTTATCAAGGATGACATCCTTCTCCAGAGAATGGTCCCTTCTGATGATATGACCAAAGTAAGAGTGACAATATCTGGCCAGTCTCACTTCCAAGGAGCATCCTGGCTGCACTACCTCTAGGACAGATTTGTTAGTTCTTTCAGCAGTCCATGGTATTTTCAACATTTTCACCAACACCACATTTCAAAAGCATCAACTCTTCTTTGGTCTTTTTCCATTGTCCAGCTTTCACATGAATATGAGGTGATTGAAAATATCATGGCTTGTGTCAGGCACACCTTATTCCTCAAGGAGACCTCTTTGCTCTTCAGCACTTGAAAGAGATCCCTTGCAGCCAACTTGCCCAGTGCTATATGTTGTCTCATGTCCTGACTGCTGCTTCCATTGGCATTGATTGTAGAACCAAGCAATGTGAAGTCTTTGACAACTTCAAACTTTTCTCCAATTATCATGATGCTGCTTATAGGTCCACTTGTAAGAATTTTTGTTTTCTTTATATTGAGATGCAATCCATACTGCAGACTGTATTCTTCAATCTTCTTCAGTAAGTGCTTCAAGTCATCCTCACTTTCAGCAAGCAAAGTTGTGTCATCAGCATATCACACGTTGCTAATTAGCCTACCTCCAATCCTGATGCCATGTACTTCTTCACATAGTACAAGTTCTTGGATTATTTGCTCAGCGCATAGATGGAATAAGTATGGTGAAAGGATACAGCTGTAACACTCCTTTCTTGATTTTAAACCATGCAGTGTCCTTATTCTCTTCAAACGACAGCCTCCTGGTCTATGTACATGTTCCTCATGAGTACAATTAAGTGTTCTGGAATTCCCATTATTCTCAATATTACCCATAATTTGTTATGATCCACACAATCAAATGCTTTGGCATGGTCAATAGAACACAACTAAACATCTTTCTGGTATCTTTTCTTTAAGCCAAGATCCACCTGACATCAGTAATGATATCCCTTGTTCCACGTTCTCTTCTGAATCCAGCCCACACTTCTGGAAGTGCTCTGTCAATATACTGCTACAACCATTTTTTAATTATCTTCAGTAATATTATACTTGTGTGTGATAGTAATGATATTGTTCAATAATTTCCACATTCTGTGGGATTACTTTTCTTTGGAATGAGTACAAATATAGATCTCTTGCAGTCAGTTGTCCAGGTAGCTGTCTTCCAAATTTCTTGGCATAACTGAGTGAGTGCCTTCAGTGGGGCATCCACTTCTTGAAAAATCTCAATGGATATTACATCAATTCCTGGAGGCTTGTTCTTAGCCAATTCCTTCAATGCAGATTTAACTTCTTCCTTCAATACCATTGGTTCTTGATCATATGCCATCTCCTGAAATGGATGAACATCGACCAATTCTTTTTGGTACAGTGATTCTCTGTATTTCTTCCATCTTCTTTTGATGCTTCCTGCATCATTCAACATTTTGCCCATAGAATCTTTCAATATTAAACTTGAGGCTTATTTTTTTTTTTTCCTCAGTTCTTTCAGCTTGAGAAATTCTGTGTGTTCTTCCCTTTTGGTTTTCTAACTCCAGGTCTTTGGACATTTTGTTATAGTAACTGGCTTTGTCTACTTGAGCTGCTCTTTGAAATCTTCTGTTCAGCTCTCTAATCTTGTCATTTCTTCCATTTGCTTTAGCTACTCTCCATTCAAGGGCAAGTTTCAGAGTCTCTTCTGACATCCATTTTGGTCTTTCTTCTTTTCTTCTCTTTTTAATGACTTCTTGTTTTTTTCATGAATGATGTTCTTGATGTCATCCCACAATTCTTCCACATTTCTTCTGTTTTTCAGTCATTGGTGTTCAATGCATCAAATCTATTCTCTAGATTGTCTTTAATTTCAGGAGGGATATATTCAAGATCATATTTTGGCTTTCATTGACTTCTTTTAATATTCTTCAACTTCAACTTGAATTTGCATGTGAGAAGTTGATGGATTGTTCCACAATCAGCTCCTGGCCTTGTTTTGGCTGAAGATATTAAGCTTTTCCATCGTCTCTTGCCACAGATGTACTCAGTCTGATTCCTGTGTACTCCATCTGGTGAAGTCCATGTGTATAGTCACCATTCGTGTTGTTGAAAAAAGGTATTTGCAATGAATAAGTCATTAGTTTTGCAAAATTTTATCATGCAATCTCCAGCATTATTTCTGTCACCAAGGCCAAGTTTTCCAGCTACCAGTGATTCTTTTTTGTTTCTGACTTTTGCATTCCAGTCAACAGTGATAATTAACAAATCTTGATTGCATATTCTGTCAGTCTTCAGTTTCCTCATCTTTGATTTGGTGGCTGGTGCTTAAATTTGAGTAATAGTCATATTAACTGGTCTTCTTTGTAGGTGCATGAATAATATCCTATCACTGACAGCATTGCACTTCAGAACAGATCTTGAAACATCCTTTGTGGTGATGAATGCCATGCTATTCTTCTTCAAATTATCATTCTTGTCATAATAGATCATATGGGTTTTGATTCAAAATGGCCAAAGCCAGTACATTTCTGTTCGCTAATGCCTAGGATATTGATCTTTACACATTCCATTCCATTTTTGACAACTTCCAATTTTCCTACATTCACTCTTTGTACATTTCAAGTTCTGCTTATTAGTGGATGTTTGCAGCTGTTTCTCCTCAACTGGAGTCATGCCACATCAGCAAATGGAGGTCACAAAAGCTTTACTCTATACATATCAGTAAGGTTGGTTCTACTTTGATGATGCAGCTCTTTCCTAGTCATATTTTGAAAGCCTTCTGACCTAAGGGGCTCATCCTTCTGCACTGTATCAATGTTTCTGGGCTATTCATATAGTTGTTCAGTAATGTATCAGAAAGTGTTTCTCTGCTATTCATTAGGTTTTCTCTGGCCAATTATTTGAGAATTGGATGGCCTCTTCCTTCTTCCTAGCCTGTCTCAGGGGGTCATAGTCTTAGGTATTCTACCAGGTTCTATCAGACCCATGAACCTGGTCCCTTTTTTTAATGATTTTCAGTTTTGCTACACATTATTCTCCCAGTCTATCCAGAATATCCTACATATATCTCCCTCTGAGTGGTTGACAGTGGTAAGAAAACACCATCTAGTTCTTCAGGTCTCATAGTCATATAGGCTGAGGATTGCAAATGATGTACTATTCCTTTCGACTAAATGTTTCCATGGGTCTTTAGTTTTCTTCATTCTTCTTTGCTCTGGAAGAGAAGAGACACAACCTCACATCTAGATGGCTGCTTGGAAGCTTCTAAGATCTCAGTGGCTACTCACCAAAGTAGGATGTGGAACAATATTTTTGTGTGGTATGTTATGACAATTGATGTCTCCTGGGACTATGGTCATGAGCCCACAGGTCCAATTATTGTTTCCTCTGGGTAGCTGGCTGTGGCCAATAAGTGACTATAAGCTTGTTCCTTGTCAGTTCTACTATATACCTAGAAATTCTTACAGACTGATAAATACACTTGTAAGAACATTGTCTGCCAACCCAATACATAGTCAAGGGTACACTCCCCTCTGCATAGACATAGCTAATACTTCAGCCTGTTCACCCATCTATCTACCCATAGATCAATGTTTGCCTTCACAGACAACACAGTATTGTACATACAAAAGGGTTCATCTTTTTTATCTATACCTTCCATGCACCTCCCTCTGTCTTCCTCTTCCTCAATGCCACCGTGTCGATCACTCACAACTGGTACATTGCCCTTCTCTTCACCGAAATCAATACTT
>NW_006921915.1:2294855-2304417 GCF_000298275.1 Orycteropus afer afer
GGGCAAATCTGCTACAAAAGATCTCTTTAACGTATTGAAGAACAAAGATGTCACTTTGAAGACTAAGGTGTGTCTAACCCAAGCCATGGTATTTTCAATCACCTCATATAACTGTGAAAGCTGGAGGATGAATAAGGAAGAGCTGAGAAGAGTTGGTGCTTTTGAGTTATTGTGTTGGTAAAGAATACTGAAAGTAGCACGGATTGCCAGAATGAACAAGTCTGTCCTGGAGTAAAAGCAACTGGAATGCTCTTTTGAGGCAAGAATTGCCAGACTTCTCACCTACTTTGCTCATTTTGCCCGAAGAGACCATTCTTTGGAGAAGGATATCATGCTTGGTAAAATTGAGGGTCAGCAAAAGAGGGGAAGACCCTCACAAGAGGAACTGACATAGTTGCTCCAAGGATGGACTAATAGATCATGAAGATGATGCACAACCAGTCAGTGTTTCATTCTGTTGTACATAGGGTCACTACAAGTCAGAGCTGACTCAATGGCACCTCAGAACAGCAATTCCTTGTTTTTTAACTTCTTGAAATATACATATCTGAAGACATTTGTACTCAGTCTTAGCTTTCTAGGCTGCTATTTCAAATTTTGGGTGGTGTAGGTTCATTAGTCATAATTATAGAGTAAAAATGTAAGTATTATCATGCATTCTTATTTTTTAATAAGTAATAACATTGAACGCCCTTTGGTAGTTGTAGTGCCTAAGGCACTTGACTCCTAACCTGAAGTCTGGTGGTTCAAACCCACCAGCCACTCCTCAGAAGGAAGGTTGGGCAATCTTCTTCCATAGTGATACCACCTCAGAAACCCAAGGAGGGGTTGCTATGAGTCAGGTCTGACTTGATGGCACATAACAACATCAACAATAACATTGACAATGATGAATAATATGTCAAAATAGCTGGAGACTGAAAACAAATTAAAAATGTATCTCAAGAAGCTGATAAACTGAATTAAATGCAGTGTTTAAGTGTATTTAATTTCAGATATGGAAGAATGATAGGATTAAATGACAGAAAGAAATAGGAAAGAAGGAGGAAGAATAAAAAGAAAAAAAAATAGTGGGAAAGAGATTTATTGAATTTCAAACATAACAATACTGCATGCTATTCCCATTGGAATGAAGGTTAATGATTTTGCTACTACTCTACTTGCATACAGATATTTAAAAATTAAGTAAATGAATGACAGATGGGGGAGCCTGGTTTCTCAGTGCTGGAGTAAAAACTTACAGATAGGCAAAGGAAGAAGACTAAAATGATCCATATGATTGATTAAATTTGGAGACATTGGAATGAACTCATGTTTAGCTTAATATGAATATACAGGTAGTCCTCAATTTATGATCTATTCCAGTTATGATGAACCACCTTTTGTTTTGGCACATATTATCATTAGTTATATGTATTATATACAATGTTTCAGTGCATAACTTGCTGATATTATCATTCTCAGATGTTCACTTGCAGATGTTCATTTGCAGATGTTCTATTCTATGATTTACTCTATAAAACACTGCTATACATATGGATTTAGTTTTCTAAACTAAATCAGATGCTTTAGTTGCTTGAAAACATGGGCTTAAATGCTAATCACTTTGCTAAACGACATAAGCAGATTCAGGATGCAGGGAGATGTTACCACAAAATACATGAGGGGAAAAAAGAAAAAGAAAATGACCACTCTGACTTATTTTTGACTAGAAACACCATCTACGTTCTCAGAGATAATCCAGATGATCCAGAATCTCTCATAAATGGAGTTATTATTGCAACTGACAAAATGTCAATGCTGTCCAATTCTTCTCATTGTTGGAATACATTTTTATATTTTTTGTATTTTTTTATGTTTATATGAATACATTGAAATATATCTGTAAGTTTATATGCATTGTTTTCAACCTCCAAAGACAAATACATATTGGATTTATAAAGATACTGATAATAAAGGTAATAAGGAAATATAGAGGGGAAGAAAGCACTTGGCTCACATCAGAAGCAACTCACAAAGTAATGGTTGAAATGGAGCCCCATCATAGGAACCCCATCATAAGTTGGCGACTGTTTGTATATAACTACATTTGGAAATATATGTGATATGTACATTCACACAGGTTAATATAAATACTTACATTTCTCTGATCTTTTACTTTAGAAGTTCTAGAGCAATGAACACATTTCTCAGATCATGGTTTCTAAAACCACTACACAATAAAATAAACCAAGTCCCCTTGGAGAAATGGCTGAATAGGAAATAAAAATGAAATAAAAGATGAGCCTGGAGAAATTTTTAGTGTTAAAAAATAAGAAGATATAAATAAAACAAAATGTAACACACAATGATAGATATAATTTCTATTCAACAGAAACAATTTTCACAACTATAATGGAAGTATCTAGGATATTTAAAATACACACATGTGTGGTGCTATGAACTTTATTTAGAATGTTATAGGTCTTTAAGATTTTAGAATAAGAAAATCAATAAAGGTTCCAAATGTTTATCATTAACAATTATCAAGATACTACTTATTTTGAACAACTAGGAGTTTAAGATCATTTGAACTCTTAACTGCTCAAAATGATAGTTTCATGGGAAACTAAGTACTTATTAAAATTTTCAAAATATTTAAATACACTTAAGTCAGGAATAGTAGATTAAAATAAGGATAGAAAATCTCCAGAAATCAACAAATTAGAAAAATAATTCATAATTTTATAAAATACTAGTCTTTGGCTTTTATTATATGCATATTTGATTTTTTTTCAAGTGGTGATTATTTTAATTGTATTATTTCCAATCCAAAATGTCATATTGTTTGCATTTAGCTTTTACCTTGCCACTAGTATGCTCTAAGACTACTCATTTTAGCAGGTGTAGGTGAGTTTCTTAGAAAGAGTCTAAGACTTCGAAGGTAATACTTTAAAGATTTTTTTAAAAGTGAACTCTCAGGAAATATATTTGAGAAGTGAGGGAGCAAGTGATGCACAGAGGGAAAGATTGATTCACAACATGGTTTCAACTGAGGTTTGAGGCAATCCAGTCTGGGAGGTGTCCCAAATTAAGCCAGGAGTAACAGGTTTTTTAATTCCTTACATCATCCAGACATTTTTTTTTTTTTTTGTAAGCCTTCAAAGTGAATCATCCATGAAGGCTGTTAAGCCTGAGAGAATTCCTTTTGAGAACACAGATGTGAGCCATCAGCAACTGATAATTCCAATAACTAGGGGATTAATGAGTTGTGTTATAGAAAGAGTATGGTCAGAAGAATATAAAATAATTGACAATTATTACATACATTAATTTTTCACATGTAACTAGAGCCTTCATAGGCTGAGAGTTATTGTCTTCAGGAAGTCTCTACTTGCCTATTCTTTCTGAACCCATTTTTACTTTTGTTTTCCAAAGGTAAAGATATTTTCTGTATAGGCATATTTTACAGATACTACACATTCAGTTCCAGATCATTGCAATAAAGTGAATATTGCAATCAAGGAAATCACACAAACTTTTTGGTTTCCCCATGCACATGAAATTATGTTTAATAGACTACTATAATGTAGTCTATTAAGTGTGAAAATTAGGAGGAAGTTTGAAATATTGTGAGAATTAACAAAATGTGACAGAGAGACATGAAGTGAGCACACACTGTTGGAAAAATGGCTCCAACAGATATGCTTAATGCTGGATTGCCACAAAAGTTCAATTTGTTAAAATAGCATTATCTTCAAAGAGCAAAAAAGCAAACTCAACAAAACCAGGTATACCTACTCATGAACAACACCTCATGAACAAAACAGCCAAGAGATTAGATACATTGCTGACATTTTCTGAGTGGATAAAGAAGTTTTGATATGATAAAAAAAAGTCATATTCTTTGGTAACAGTGCAAGTGAAAGTTTAATATACTTAATGTGTGTGTTTGTGTGTGCATAATTCTGATAGAACAATGAGCAAAGAAAGTGAGAAGGTAATAAATGAAAGAGGAAGTACAATTAATAATATTATGAAAAATGTTTAGCATTGCTTTTAATCAAACATGTAAACTATAGTGTCATTTTTCATCAATTATATTAACAAACCTTTCAATGATAAAAGGGATGCCAATGAATGTGAAACTAGGAACTCATTTATCTCTGTACAGATTAATGAATACTTTTGGTGGCTTACACTGCATGAAAGCCATCGATTTTTATCTTTCCTATAAGAATCCTACTTTTCTTTTTCTTCCCAAATAACATCACCACCTTTTGCACCCCTTGCAACCAATATCTCAGGGGAATTAATTTAACTCTTAGCTGTAGAAATTCCAGCAACCTGGACTAAATATAGCTTTATCTTCAAATGAGGGTTTGGTTACATCTCATTCAAGGCAATGAGAAGTCTAAGAGAAATTTTTCTATGTTGTTTCTTTGTTCTTAGTAGAAAGACCTAAGACAGACTACACCTTCCTTTCGAAGTTTTCCTGTCCCGATACATACATTAAACCTGTGAAACCACCTTGAGTTGGACTGCTGGTGAGGTTGACTAAATGAGGAAGGAGCATCAAAAGATGAATTCAATCTAACCCTGTACTTCCTATTACATGAGCCGATAAATTCCTTTTATCATTTAAATTGAGTTAGATTTTTTTTTTTTTTTTTTTCAGTCAAAAACACACTAACTGGTATAGACAGAAAGTATCAAGTTTTGAGAAAATACCTTTTGGCTTAATAATTTGGCCTTACTGATTCTAACATAAATAATGTATTTTATTTGGAAAAAACAAAAAAGGATTAAAGATATAAGAATAGGATGTCCTTAACAGCAGAATGTCTGCTTTACTAAACTGATACATAATTTCTGGCAATTGCTACTTTTCCTATATCAATTTTCTCACTAGGTTTCTGATACTTGCAGTATTTCTTAAAAAAAAAAAAAAAAGAGAGAGAGAGATCTACATTTCTTCAATAATATTAGGCATCAAAATTATGGTTGAGTTAACCCTTCCAGTCAAGTAGTAATCAATCAACAAGGACAAAATAATATTATTAAATCCTATCTCTGGTAGCATAGTGCCTAAGGCATTTGACTGCTAACCAGAAGACTGGTGGTTCAAACCCACCAGCCACTCCTCGGCTCACAAAGAACGAACAATCTACTTGTGTAGTGATACTGCCTCAGAAACCCAAGGAAGGGTCAT
Source organism: Orycteropus afer afer (assembly GCF_000298275.1). Classification (NCBI taxonomy): domain Eukaryota; kingdom Metazoa; phylum Chordata; class Mammalia; order Tubulidentata; family Orycteropodidae; genus Orycteropus; species Orycteropus afer. The sequence continues at coordinate 2,300,047 of NW_006921915.1, forward strand.
AATTAGTGAGTTTTTTTTTTTTTTTTTTTTAATCTTCTGGAAATAGTAATAGTGTTGCCCTATGTCAAACAATGATATAAGGGAAGATGTCTATGTGGTATAAGCAAAATTAGCAAAATTATTTGGTTATCTTTGTAGTAACCTGCATTTTAATATTTGCAATATAGAAAATCAATATTGATTTTCATTTTAAATTTTCTGGTATTTTTCTCATCAAATGGCATGGTGAGAGGATTCAGTTTTCAACAGAATATTTTAAAAGTTAAACTCTTTATTTAAAACTCTCATACTTACTTTGAAGCCCAAATATGAAATACATACCCAATAATACTTTTTGGTTTTATGAAAAGCTTGGTATCACACTACTTAACATAATTTTTATTAGCAATCATTGTAGAATATGTGTCCTATATGGAAGAATTCTATATTTTAGTAAAAGTACTACTAAGAACATTGTCTTTTGTGGTGGAAATTATTGGCTGCTGCACACTTTATTCAAGACTCATGAAATTAAGTAGTAATTATTTAATTAACCTCACCTCTTCCACCCCCCTCCACAGATATTTAAAGATCACCCATGCTCAGATCTATCTTCTTCATGACCATTTGACTTTTCACCATGTTATGTGTATCTTTTTATCTCTGGTTCAGTTTCCAGCCTCCAATCCAGTTACTGCTGACTGTCATCACTGAATTCTTTGGCTTCCTTCTAGCTTTTACTCATGTATCATTTTTTGTTTGTTTCCTTTTTATGTTTATTTTACTTTAAAGATGTTTTTTCTATAATTTTTGGTAGTTATGCTTAATCATTAGTGGTCCATGAAAGTTAGAACAAAAAAAAAAAAAAAGCAAGCCAATTTAATTTTTTCCTATCAATTTTTCTCATGTCATATTTTCTCATGTGCATATATATTTTGGATCAATTTATGTTCAGGATATTTGTAAATAAAATTTTTATTTTGAGATAAGAAGAAGGTAACATTTAAAGAATTTATTTTCCAAATAACAAATATAAAAATAACATCTCTCTTATGAAAACTGACTACTTCAGAGAATGCCAACAGCATATACTGCACAGAAATTTTCATCCTAATTATAAAATGATTGCTACCATAAGACTCCATCCAGGATATTAAAACATATTTAATGTTATTTTCTGATGAAGGTACACTTGAAGTCCTTGGTTTTCTATGAAAAATAAGACTTTTTTTTTTTTTTTTGCTTTCTTGTTACTGATCACTCTTTTTATAAGCTGATTTTTTCTTCACTTCTCTTTCATCAATTAATTGAAGGAAAGTAAAAGCATGTATTTGCTTTGTATCACTTACAAAAAAAATAATACCCTCCAAAGAGAATATTCCTTGGGATAAAATTATGATTTTTGCATTAGACTTTTTTTGATAAAATAAAATTCATGAAACAAAGTATATATAATTATATGAATGTATATATTTTAAATAGAGAAGCTTTTACTTATGTCTGTTTTATGTAAATATCACCAACTTTTATTAGAGAGGAGCTACAAATCACAAAGAGATTTCTACTTCAATAACAGTACATTAGTTACCTTTAGTGAATTAACACAAGTAAAATATTTATAACATTTATTTATTTTTAGTACATTTTATTGACATTTTGTGTACTGAAGTAAATCCTTCACTTTTCTAAAGTGAGTTAAAATGTGTATATATTTTTGCTAAATAAAGAACTTCAATTTTTTTCTGTTGTTTCTGAAAAAAAAAAATAGAATCTGAACATATTTTAGGAAATGTAAAGGAAGAAAACTGACATCAAATACACAAGTTAATGGCCAAAATAATATGACTATATTGTTTCAAAGATCTTACACATATCTTTTTTTCATTTAATCTTATCAAAGCTCCAATTATGTGTTATGAATCCCATTATTTATATGAGAAAGAAATTGTAATCTTGGTGTCATTTTGTAAGCCAGTATATTTGCCATGTTTAAGTGAAAGTCATATTTAAACACAAAAACTGCCTATGTTCTTTTTTTCTTTTTAGTACAACACAAAAATTCATATTGCAGTTATAAATGACATGCAAAGAAAAATGAACTAAAAGTTATAATTTAAAAACTGAGCATATTTATTTCTAATTATAATATGGGAAAATCAAGATAAAGCTAAAAATTAATAGACAGTTGTCAATACAGTAAAAAAGGAAGGATAATCTATCCTTCAATATCCCTCTACAGTGTCTGATATTTGATCATCTCAATATCATTACCCATTCAGAAAGATCCTCTTGGATGGCATATATTCTTTGTAAGGAAATGCATTAAGTATTTAATACTTATCTATTTCATGATTTATGAAATTTCTGAAGTGTAAAGTAAGGCTTGAATTGAGTAGGAAGCTATGTGAGAAGCAGAATCAGAAAAGAGAGTTGAATAGCACCAAATGTAATTTTGTGCTTCTTTTTCCAGAAAATTCTGCCTTTTTCTATGTAAATATAAGCAGAAGGTAGAAAATGTCCTCCATAACGTATAAATCTTTTTCTTTTAATAAAAAAATACACTGTAGATGTTAAGTCTTGGTTTTAACTCCTACCAAAATACTAAAATGGTACTAGTGGATAGTTCACTTCATAAATCAAAAAAGACACATTAGTCTCCCATACCTCTTTCATTTCTTATGACAATCAGACTGTCTGTTAAATCTCCTATAATCTTAAATCCATCTTCTTTGAGGATCATAGATTTACAATGGAGTAGAAAGCAAAAAGGCACAAAGAGTAAAGGAAGTTTGTATGGTTACCATCCAATATTTCATCTAAGCAACTGCACTGTCTCATTGTCAATTTGAGGGATTAAATTAATTTTTAAGATACTATGATAGCAAAACTTCTTTTCATAGTTCTAGAGAACAAATCTCCATGTTTTCTAAATATCTTCAACTCACTAATTTATCCCCTTAAAAAAACATAAATAAGGTGCATTATCCTAACAGAAGATGTGAATCAAGAACTGGAATGGTTTAGTTAGGTGACTCACCATTCATTTGACAGTTCATACTACTGAGGTGGATTGTGTGTTGCTGTGATGCTGGAAGCTATACAGCCAAAATCTCAAGTACCAGCAGGAACATACATGATGAGCAGCTTTCAGTGGAGCTTCCAAACTAGTATACACTAATAAAAAAGACGTGGTGTTCTATTTCTAAAAATAATGGCCAGTGAAAGCCTTACAAATAGCAGGCAACATTGTCTGATACTATACCAGAAGAAGATTCCCTCAGTTTTGAAGGCCCTCAAAACTCAACTGCAGAAGTCCTGTATCTTCAAAGTAAAATTGATCTTTATAACATGGATGGAATAAAGCTTTCGTTCAGGACCTGCTTTTAGTGACATACCACAATTCAAAAGGAGAAGACAACTGCAAACACCCACTAATGATAAAGACATGGGATGCAAATAGTATGAATCTAGAAAAATTGGAAGTCATCAAAAATGTAATAAAACACCTAAAGTATGGTATCATAAACAATTGTTGTTGTTATGTGCCATCAAGTGAGCTGAAATTGACTGGTATTGGTAATTTTAATTCAGGCAATCATAGGGTCTGTTATGTTGGGAATGTCAAATATTAGAGGAATGCCATCAAATTCATTGTCAAAAAGAACATTTCATATCCCACACTACAATGTTGTTAGTAATAGGAAACTATCCATAGAAATATAAGGAAGAGTAGTTAACACAACTATTATTCAAATTTACACACTAACATTTAATGCCAAAGAGGAAGAAATTGAAGAGTTTTACCAACCTTTGCAGTCTGAAATTGATCAATCTTGCAATCAAGGTGCATTGATAATTGCCAGTGTTTGGAATGCAGAAGTTGGAAACAAAGAAGGATCATTAGTTGAAGCACATGACATTAGTGATAGAAACACTTGAGATTGTCACATGATAGAATTTTATAAGACCATAACCCATTGCAAATACTGTTTTCTTTTTTGCAACAGCATATAAGGCCTCCATGGGAAAAACATGACATACCTTCTCTAAAGATTTACAGCCTTAGAAATCCTATGAAGCAGTTCTACTCCATCCTAATGTCACTATGAGTCAGAATTGACACAGGGACAGTGGATTTGGCTTGGGTTTTCACTTGTATTTCCCCAAATGGAATATGCAGGAATCAAATAGACTACATCTGTGGAAAAAGACAATGGAAAAACTCAGCACCATCTATGCGAACAAGACTGGGGTGTCAACTTCAAAACAAACCATTAATTGCTCATATGAAAAAAATAAATCTACAAGGGTTAAAATGCTACCTTGATTATGTTGTTGTTGTTATGTGCCATCGAGTCAAACCCGACTCATAGCAACCCCTTGTTGGGTTTC
>NW_006921915.1:2304517-2311271 GCF_000298275.1 Orycteropus afer afer
TTGGGTTTCCAAGGCAGTATCACTACGGAAGTAGGATTGCCCAACCTTCCTTCTGAGGAGTGGCTGGTGGGTTTGAACTGCCAGCCTTCTGGTAAGCAGTCAAGTGCCTTAGGCACTATGCTACTAGAGCTCCCAAGGCATATTATAATCAAACTCTCCAAAAACAAAACAAAAAAAATTTTTAAAGAAAAAACAAATTCTCTTTAAAATTTTACTCAAAACCCAAAAAAAAAAAAAAAAAAAAAAAATTTTTAAAGTTTCCCAGGACAAAAGAAATATTACTTATAATAATCAAACAGTTAGGCTAATCTCTGATTACTCAGCAGAAACCATGCAGGCAAGAAGGGACAGTATACATAAAACACAGAAGGAAAAGAACTTCCAACCAAGAATCCTATATCCAGCCAAATTATCACTCAGATATAAGGACAAAATCAAGGCATTCCCAGACAAACAGATGTTAAGGGATTTTGTGAAAACCTGACCAACCCTACAAGAAATGCTTAAGGAAGTCCTTCCAATAGAGAACCTACAAGAGATATCAACATAATTAGGATATGTGGCATCAACACTAAAATCAAATCAGAAATAGAAACTCAAAATAAGACCATAAAACACTGTACACTAAAAACCAAGGAAGTCAATCAGCATATGAGAACAGCAACAAATCTAACAGAAATAATAGAACTTCTAGTACAAACTTCCAAATGGAGAGGAAAATAGGAAAATGTCTTCACAGAATGCACTATTCTAAAAATGTAGAGACAAGAATGTACTCCAAGCTAACCACAGAGAAAATTAACAATCCCCTAAGCAAATCCAGAAGGAAAGAAAATATATGGGTTTAATAAGCACAAAACCAACAACAAAGAAGAAAAGAGAGGAAGCATTAGTGAACAAACTGAACTCAGCACAGAAAAATATATGGACAAAGGAAACATCAACAACATGGAAAAAAAACACAATAGAATGACAACAATCAATTCATACCCATCACTGATTACACTCAATGTGAATGGACTAAATGCACCAATCAAGAGAAAGAAAGTAGCAGCCTGGATAAGAAAAGAAGACTCATTGATATGCTGCCTACAAGAGATCCACCTTAGACACAAAGATAAAAACAAATTAAGAGTTAAGAGATAGAAAAAAGTATACCAAGCCAATGGTAACCAAAAAAAAAAAAAAAAAAAAAAACAGGAAAAAGCAGGAGTGACAACATTAATTTCTGATAAAATAGACATTAAGGTGAAAAACATGATAAGAGACAAAGAAGGATATTATAGGATGCTGAAAGGGTCAATTGAAAAAGAAGATGTTATGATAATAAATATTTATGCATCCAATGAAAGTGTTCCAAAAATGTGAAGCAAATATTAACTAAATTAAAAGGTACAATAGACACTATTACAATATTACTCCACAATACAAGTAGGACACTTTAACAAACAACTTTCAAAGAGGGAAATGTCAACTAGAAAAACACTCAAAAAAGACACAGAAGAACTCAACAATGCAATCAACCTACTTGACCTCATAGCATATAAAGAGCATTTTTCCCAACAAAAGCACAATTCACATTCTCCTCCAGTGCCCATGGATCCTTCTCCAGAGTAGATCATATATTAGGACATGAAACAAGTCTCAATAAATTCAAAAGCATTGAAATACTACAAAGAGTCTTCTCGGACCGCAATGTTATAAAATTAGAAATTAATAATAGGAAGATCAAGAAAAAAACATCAAATATATGGAAGCTGAACAATTCACTGCTCAAAAACTACTGGGTAATAGAACAAATTAAAACTGAAATAAAAAAAAATCCTAGAAACAAATGAGAATGAAGATATATCATACCAAAACCTATGGGACACAGTGAAAACAGTATTCAGAGGATAGTTGATAACAATAAAGGCATACATCAAAAAAAAGGAAAGGAGCAAAATCAACACTCTAACTTATCAACTCCAACAACTAAGAATAGAACAAAATCATCCTACAGGATCTAGAAGTAAGGAAATAAAAAAAGATCAGAGCAGAAATAAATGAAACAGAAAATAATAAAAACCACAGAGAAAATCAACAAAACAAAAAGCTGGTTCTTCGAAAGATTAATAAAATTGACAAATCATTGGCAGATCTAACAAAAGAAAAGAAAGAGAAGATCCAAATCACAAGAATTGTAAATGAAAAGGGTGTCATCACAACAGAACCAACTGAAATAAAAAAAAAAAAAAATACTAACGGAATATTATGAAAAACTGTACTCCAACAGATTTGAGAACCTAGAAGAGAATCACAAGACCTACCTAAACTATCCCATTCATAGATAGAATACTTGAACAGACCTATAACAAAAGAAGAAATTGAACAGGTCATAAAAAATACTTCCTGCCAAGAAAAGTTCTGGCCCAGATGGCTTCACTGGAGAATTTTATCAAATATTCAGAGAAGAGTTGGCACCTATAGTACTCAACCTATTCCAGAACATAGAAAAAGATGGAATACTCCCAAACTCATTTTATGAAGCAAATATAGCACTAATACTAAAATCAGGGAAAGACAACGCTAAAAAGGAAAACTACATGAACATAGATGCAAAAATATTTAACAAAATCCTATCTAACATAATCCCACAACATATCAAAAAATTAATACACCCAGACCAAGTGGGATTCATACCAGGTTTACAAGGGTGGTTCAGCATCAGAAAAACAATCAATGTAATCCACCACATAAACAAAAAAAAAAGAACCATATGATTATATCAATCGATGCAGAAAATGCATTTGATAAAGTCCAGCATCCATTCCTTTTCAGAACTCTCAGCAAAATAAGGATAGAAGGGAAATTCATCAACATAATAAATGGTATATATGAAAAGCCAATTGCCAACATCATTATTAACAGAGAAAGACTCAAGGCATCCCCCTTACGAATGGGAACCAGACAGGGATGCCCTTTATCACCACTTCTATGTAACATTGTATTGGATGTCCTGGCCAGGTCAATGAGGCAAGAAAGAGAAATAGAAGACATACAAATTGGCAAAGAGGAACTAAAACTATCTCTACTTGTGGATGATATGATCCTGTACATAGAAAATTGAAGGGACTCTTAAAAAAAAAAAAAAAAAATGCTGGAACTAATAGGAGGTTCAGGAAAATGGCACAATACAAGGTCAACATACAAAAATCTGTTGGATTCCTCTACACCAACAGAGTCCTCTGACAAAGAAATAAGGGAAACAATATAATTTACAATAACTACTAAAAAGATAAAATACCTAGGAATAAACCTCACCAGAGACACAAAAGACCTATACAAAGAAAACTTTAAAACACTGCTACCAGAGACAACAAAGGCACTACATAAATGGAAGAACCTATCTTGTTCATGATAGGTAGACTGAATATTGTAAAAATGTCAATACTACCTGAAGCAATCTACAGATTTAACACAATTCTGATCCAGATTCCAACAAGTTTTTTAAGGACAAGGAAAAACCAGTAACTAATTTCATATGGAAAGGAAAGAGACCTTGGATAAGTATATGTACACCTATGTTCATCCCAGAGCACTCCTGAAGAAGAAGAACAAAGTGGGAGGTCTCACACTCCCAGATCTTAAGAACTACTATACAGCCACAGCAATCATAACAGCATGGTATTGTACAATGATAGACAGGTAGAACAATGGATCAGAATCGAAAGACCAGATATACACCCATCTATGGACAATTGATCTTTAACAAAGGTCCAAAACCCATTAAATGGGGAAGAGACAACCTATTTAATAAATGGTGCTAGCAAAACAGGATATACACCTGCATAAAAATGAAATAAGACCCATATTTCACCCCATACACAAAAATAAACCAAAGCTAGATCAAATACTTAAATGTAAAACCCAAAACTCTAAAATTCACCAAAGATAAAATAGGGGCAAATCTGGGAGCATTAATTTATGGCATAAATACACTATCAAGCACAACCCAGAATGTGCAGGAGGTAGAAGAGAAGCTAGATGACTGGGACCTTTTAAAAATTAAACTCTTGTGCACATTGAAAGATTGAGTCAAACAGGTAAAAAGAGAACCTACAGAATGGGAGAAAGTACTGGCCTATCATATATCTGATAAAGTACTTATCTCCAAAATCTATGTTGTTGGTGTTGTTGTTATGTTCCGTCGAGTCAGACTTGACTCATAGTGATCCCTCCTTGGGTTTCTGAGGCAGAGCTCCTCCAAAATCTATAGAAAACTTCAATATTTCAACACCAAGAAGATAAATAATCCAATTCACAAACGGGCAAAAGACTTGAACAGACACTTCAGCAAAGATATATAGGCAGCCAACAAACACATGAGAAATTGCTCACGATCATTAATCATTAGAGAAATGCAAATCAAAACAATGATGAGATATCATCTCACCCCAGCAATAATAGCAAAGTTCAACAAGTCAGAAAATAACAAATGCTGGCAAAGTTGTGGAGAGTTTGAAACTCTTGTGCACTACTGGTGGGATTGTAAAATGGTACAACCACTGTGCAAATGGTATGGCATTTCCTTAAAAAACTGAAAATAGAAGTACCATTTGACCCATCGATTCCATTACTAGGAATATATCCTAGTGAGGTGAGAGATAGCGCATGGACAGACATATGTACACCTATGTTCATTGCAGCACAGTTCACTATAACAAAGAGATGGAAATAAACCTAAATGTCCATCAACAGATGAGTGGATAACCAAACTATGATACATGCACACAGTGGAATACTATGCTACATTAAAGAAAAATGAGGGATACATGAATCATCTCACAACATGGATGAAACTGTAGGACATTAAACTGAGTGAAATAAGTCAGTCGCAGAAAGACAAGCACTGTATGAGCCTATTACTGTAAAAAGACAAAGAAGGGTTTGTTTAGGAAACAGAACTTACTTTGTAGGTTACTGGGATGGGGAGGGAAGGGAAGGGATTAATTTTGAGCTAGTTGGGCCCCACACACTGACATAGGTAAAGGGACTAAAGGGAAGGATATACAGAAAGGGGGTTGTGACCACCATGATAACATTAGGAAATAAGAGGACACCAAATTGTGCACATAAGAGGTTGACAAAAGATGCTAATACCAACTAATGTGTCCATGATACTGCATTGCCATTAACACCAAACACCAGGCTACAGATAAACACATAAACACTTGAGAGGACCAGATGGGGGTCAGTGAACAGGAGTATACTCTAGACCAAGGATAAATTCAGCTGAGGCTAATCTTGCACAGACAGCACTGATACAAAATACCTGCCATCCTTACAGAAATATTAGAAGACAGACACAGAGTAATCCCTTACAGACACCCAGACACTATGGGAGAGAGATACAGTAGATGTGCTGTCTCATGACCATAGTACTTGGGGACACCGGACTCAATTGGCACAGCAAAATACGTAAAAGACTTGTTCCGCATCCTACATTGGTGAGTAGTGACTGGGGTCTTAAAAGCTTTCAAGTAGCCATCTAAGATGCAGCTAATGGTCTCCTCATATTGGAAGCAAAGAATAATGCAACAAATTAATAATAATAATAATAATGAAACAGGACATTTGGAAGCAATCAGCCCTAGGACTTGATGGCCCTCATGACCAGATGAAGTAGATGGTGCCCTGCTACCAAGGCCAGCCACTCACGAAATGATCAATCTGGAGATCCTGGTTGGAGTGGGAGAAAAATGTGGAACAAAATCTAAAAACTCAATAATGGCCAGAATTAGTGGTCAGATAGAGTGGTGAGACTCCCCATACCATGGTCCTGGAATACATTCTGTGCCTGGAATACAACTCACTCCCAGCAGCTGGCTCTCAGCTCCATAGTTAACAAGATGTACTTGTGGGCCACCAAACCAGGATGACGCACCCACATACTCTACGTTAGTGTATCCCTGGAGTAATAGGCCACGGGGCACCAGAGGACCAACATTCAAATTGAGGTAATGCAGGACAAGCAGGATTGCATAAATATGAGGGGCACAGGGGGAGGTTTACTGGACAGAGAAGAGAGGAGACTGGGTTAGGGTTAAACATGGTAAATGGGGAGTGAAACTAAATGTACACATAATGTTGAATGTAAAGCAAGCTCTTAAAAAAAAATAGTTAAAAAAATCGTATCTGAATCTCAAAAGAGGCAATGGAGAAACTTAATATGTTCAGCCAAAAGAAGGCCAGGAATGAACCATGGAACAGACCATCAACTGCTCAAATGTAAGTTCAAGTTGAAGCTGAAGACAATTAAAACAAGTCCACGAGAGCCAAAACATGACTTTGATTACATCCTCTTGAATTTAGATATCATGTAAAAGATAGATCTGATCAATTTAACAATGATGACCAAAAGCCAGAGGAATTGTGGGATGATATCAGGAACATCATCCATGAAGAGAGCAAAAGGTCAATAAAAAAGACAGTAAAGAAATAAAAGACCAAAATGGATGTCAAAAGAGGCTCGAAAACAGGCTTTTGAATGGGGTGTATCTAAAGCAAAATGAAGAAATGACAAGATAAAAAAGCTGAGCAGAAACAAATGAAACAAGGTCTGTTCTTAACACCATACACAAAAACTAACTCCAGATGGGTCAAAGACATCAATGTGAAACCTGTTGTTGTTGTTGTTAAGTGCCGTCGAGTCGTTTCCGACTCATAGCGACCCCATGCACAGCAGAACGAAACACTGCCCGATCCCGCACCA
>NW_006921915.1:2311952-2314190 GCF_000298275.1 Orycteropus afer afer
GCCTTAAGTCATCCTCACTTTCAGCAAGCAAATTTAGGGGCCCTAATATACAAAATAAATAGACTATCAGGGACAATCCAAAATGCACAGATAGCACAAACAGTAGATGAATGGGACCTTCTAAACATTAAATTTGTATGTGTTTCCAAAGACTTCTCTAAAAGAGGAAAAAGAGAACTTACAGATTGGGAAAAAGTATTTTCCAATGATATATCTGACAAGAGACTTATCTCTAAAATTTATAGAAAACTCCAACACTGCAACAGCAAAGAGACAAATAATCCAATTGAAAAATGGACAGAGGACATGAATAGACACTTAAGTAAAGTGGATATTCTGGCAGACAACAAACATATGAAAAAATATTCATGATCATCAACCACTAGAGAAATGCAAATCAAGACAACAATGAGATATCATCATACACTAGCACAAGTAGCAAACTTCAACAAGATAGTAAATAACAAATGCTGGTGAGGATGTGAAGAGATTGGGACTCCCATACACTGCTGGTTGAATTATAAAATGATACAACCACTGTGGAAAACAGTATGGCAATTCCTTCAAAAAAACTGGAATTAGAAATACCATTTGACTCAACCATTCCATTACTTGGTATATATTCTAAAGAAGTGAGAGCCAGGACAAAAACAAATATGTACACACCCATGTTCATCACAGCAATATTTACATAAGCAAAAAGATAGAAACAACCTAGATGTCTATCAACAGAAGAATGGAAAATCAAACTATGGTACATACACACAAAGGAATAACATGCAACCCTAAAGAATAACTTAAAATCAGCAAAACACCACATAATGTAGGTGAGCTTGGGGGACATTATGCTGAGTGAAAAAGTCAATCATAGAGGACAAATATGGTATTAGTCCACTTGTGGTAGTTAAATTTATATGTCATCTTGGCTGGGCCTGGTTGAATGGCTAGGAAGCTAGTGGTAGTTATTCTCCATGATAGCAATCAATTCCATGGTGGTATCTACCAGCTGAGTAGCTGCCTTTGGGATGTGGTCTGCTTCCTGTATATAAGGAGAAACCTTGAGGATAGTTTCCAGCTTATGGCACACTTGGACCCTGCATGTAGTCGTGTCATTGTTCAGCAGCCTGCGATGTCATAAGACAAAGTGTTTGTGAACTGCTGTATGAAAAATGAATTTTCTCTGTAAACTTTCATCTAAATCAAAAAAAAAAAATTAAAAAAAAGGAATAACCGCAAATCCATGAAACATTTCAAAAGATTGGTGAACCTAGAGGACATTTTGCTAAGTGAAATTATTTAATCACAAAACAGCTTATATTCTATGAGATCACTATTTTAAAAAGCGAAAAAAATAGTTAACTCAACAGAAAGGAACATTCTTACTCGAGGTTGGAGGGGAAGCAAGGTAAATCACTAACTAGGTGGTTGTTTGTTATGTATGATCTAACATGTTAAGACTGATAGGAACCCATATACAACAGTTCTAACACTACCTGGTCCTGTATCATCTTCACAATTGTTAGCATGCTAGGGTCTATCGTCCCAGTGACTGTATACAAATCCATCTTGTCTTTCTTCCCCTTTTTTGCTGTCTTCTATTTTACCTACCTTATTTTTCTCCGGGGACTGGTTCCTTCTGACAACATGACCAAAGTATATGAAATAAGTCTGGCTATTTTGCTTCTAAGGAGCATTCCAATCATACTTTCTCTAAGAATGATTTATTTGTTGTACAAGTCCATGTCACATTCAATATTCTTCACCATCACCACAGTTCAAACACATCAGTTCATCTGTAGTCTTCCTTACTCATTATCCAGCTGTTGTATATGGAGCTATTGAAAATAGCATGTGTTAGGTCAGGAAAAACTTAGTCTACAAGTGAAACCTTTGTTCTTTTTTTTTTTTTTTTATTAGGATTTGGGTGAAGATTTACAGAGTAAATTCACTTTTCATACAGCAGTTCACATATATTTGGTCTCATGTCATTGATAAAAATTTACAATGTAGCAGCTCCCCTCCCACTTCCTCCCCATAGTTACCTCCTCCCAGTGTCCATTACTTCATACTCTTCTGCACCCTGAGCTATCTCCCTGTGCATAAGCAGCCCTTCCTTCTCCCATGATTGTTCTCTCCAGGGCGTGTATCTACTTGAGGTAAATGTTTAACTCACATGCCTGTACTTTGTTTGGCTGGAAACCACAGTTGTGGGTTCAATTCCAAACCTGAAGTGCAGCT
>NW_006921915.1:2320380-2323767 GCF_000298275.1 Orycteropus afer afer
AAGGCTCAGGGGTCCAAGATTATCTTCTGTGTCTGTGTTAATTTGTTTCCCTTTTCTTTGTTGAAGAGGGTCTGTGCAATCCTTCTGCCTAGTCCACCATCTTGCCGGAAACTCGACACCTTTGTTCTTAAAAAAAATGAAAGAAAGAAAGAAAGAAAGAAATGCATCATTTGATTTCTTAACTAGTGCTTCAACAGGCATTGGTTGTGGATCCAAGCAAACTTAAATCCTTGACTTCAGAGTTTTGCCCATTTATCGTAATGTTGCTTATTTGTTCAATTGTGAGGATTTTTTTTTTTTCTTTAAGTGGAAATTCATGTTCAAGACTGTAGTAAATCTTAAGTAAATGCTTCAAGTCCTCTTCACTTTCAGGAAGCAAGTCTGCATCATCTGGATATTGCAGGTTTTTAATGAGTCTTTCTCCAATCTTGATGCTGAGTTCTTCACAGAAGGTAGATGTGCATCAGTTTGGGTGAAGAGGAAGGCAATATACCAAGGGACAAAATGAATGAAAACTTCTTAGCCATAACCAAAACCTTAGTAGAATGAGTCATTGAATCTGTGGTCTCAGGACCTTATATTCATGGGACACTAAGGTCAATTGGATAAAGACAATGTTTTACATCTTATTTTGATAAGTAGTGACGGAGTCTTAACAGCTTCAGAGTGGCCGTCTAAGATGCAGCTATTGATCTCTCACTGTCCAAAACAAGTAAGAGTGGAAGAAATCAAGGACACAAGGAAAAGTAAGTCAAAAGGACTAATGAACCACAGTAAACTCAACTTCGATGATCTTGAAACTAGAAAAGCTAAATGGTGTCATGCTACTGCCACTGGAAGTTCTGAAATATACCATAATAAAAATGCTAGGTAGAGTGGGTGAAAAATGTTAGACAAAACTTATAATCATTAAAAAAAAAAAAAAAAAGTGCTTACCAGTCTTATGCAGGCTGGTGGAACCATCAAGATCATGGCTCTTAGCCCGAAACTGATCTTAACTCCATGGACCTACATTCAGCCTATAAGGTGAACAATAACACCAGAGAGGTACACTTCCCTTGGCACAATCAATCATCCATAAACGATCAAAAGGGCAGCATTTTCCCAAGGATAAAGCTCAGAAGGCAAAAAAAGTTAGGAAAGATGGACAAAAGGAACAGATGGAAACATAAACACAGGGAGGGAGTAGGAAAAGTGGGGACATGGTTGCTCAATGTCATGAAACAAAATGAGTATGAATTCTTAATGGAAAATAAATTTTCTCTGTAAGCTTTTGCTCAAATCAATAAAAAATTTAAAAAAAAAGTGAAAAAACGCCACATCAGTAAAATATGTACTATTTAAAAGTGTAAATTTCAAAAATGTCCATCAGAGTAGAATGGATAAACAAATATTTATAATTTTTAACAGATAAAGTAATGACAATGAATATATTGTTATATTCAACATTTATGAATGTCATATGTTGATAAGATACAGAAACATAATAAAATACAATGGTTGATAAATTTAAATAACCTGAAAAAGCAGGAAAAAATAATCTCTAATGGTAGAAATTAAAACAGTGGTTACCTTTAGGGATGAGTCAATAACTGTCACATTAACAATGCACATGCTGAAATGCCTGTCACATACTCTGTGTATGTGTCAGTGATGGTTCCAATGGTGTATTCACTTTTGAAACTCATCAAGGTTAGCTTTATCATTTATTATCATTTATTCACTTTTGTATGTACTTGCCTTTTATAATAATAATATTTGTATAACACAACTCAGCCTCAACCTAAAACTGACATACTATGCAAGTAGAATGATTAAGATGAAAATAAATGATTGTTTGAAAAGCAAATAATTAATTGTAATGTGTTCTGTTTCAGTTATAATTCATAAGTTTTAATACCGAATACAATATATCTGCCAGCTTAAATTTCAAATCATTGGGATTATCTTAATTATAAACTAAATTAACAAACTTTGGTGAGAGGAAAGCATACAGGGGAAAGAAATATTTTGATAATTATAAAAATAATATTTTATTTATATTGTACAATATAAGCATAGGACATAAGTGAACTATAAACTTACATGTGATTTGAATTTTTTGAATACTATCTTATTCTGTACTCTTCCCAAAAATTATTGGACTTTTTTTTTTTTATATTGGTGGAACCAAATATTTTAAAACCCACATTAGAGTAAATCTGTATGAGATTATCTTTAAATAGCAACACATAACATTTGCTAATTCAAGAAAAGTTAGTTTTACCATTTTCACTTTATAAAAGCATCAAAGTGTTAAGAAGCCAACCAGAGTTAAAAGGCAACATTGGGTTTTTCATACAATATCCATACACCTTACAAAGTTTTGAAAATTACGGGTGTTACAACCACTTTTAAAATTACATAGTATTCTGTGTGATGAAGTTACAGAGGAAAAATAAATAATGGTTTATCGAAGTCTAAAGCTCAGATTTCTTTTTAATTTGTATTTTCTACTAAGCTTCAAAAACATCGATTCAAATGCTTATTAATTTCTTGTCAGTGAATTTCTTCCCAATATTCATGAAATGAGCTTTAGCAGCATAAACTAGAATGCATAAATCAGTTTATGATTTATATAACTTACAAAATAGCAAATGTTTTGTAAATTAGACCACTAGTCTCTAACGTAAACATGGTAAAATTCTGGGGGAAAACAAAAGTTATTTTCACTGTAATGAAAATAATAATATTATTATTATTTGTAAAGGAGCTCTGATGGCGTAGTGCATAAGGCATTTGACTGCTCACCAAAAGGCTAGTGGTTCAAACCCACCAGCCACTTCTTGTAAGGGAGAATGGGCAATCTACTCCAGTAGAGAAAATCCCTTGGAAATCCAAGAAGGGGTTTCTATGTAATTTGTACCATTTAAAATGTATATAATTCCTTAGAAATCTCATACAAACAGGTAGTAAATTATAAATAATATACATGCATACACACATATATGTATGTAGAGAGAAGTGGGTATTATGATTGGCAAAGTAGATAATCAGCAAAATAAAAAAGGAAGACCTTCAACTATATTAATTGACACAGTGGCTGCAACAATACGCTCAACCTTAGTAATGATTTTAAGGATTGTACAGGACTTGGCAAAGTTTTGTTCAATTGTACATAGAGTCACTATGAGTCAAAACTGCATTGATGTCACCTAACAGCGATATATACACATATATATCTGTATGTGTGTGTATTATATATATATGAACTCTGGTAGCATAGTTCCTAAGGCACTTGACTGCTAACCAGAAGGCTGGTGGTTTAAACCCATCAGCCACTCCTCAGAAGGAAGATGGGGCAATCTACTTCCATAGTGATACTGCCTCAGAAACCCCAGGGAGGGT
>NW_006921915.1:2323867-2327874 GCF_000298275.1 Orycteropus afer afer
ATATATATATATATATATAAGCTCTGGTGGTGTAGTGCCTAAGGCATTTGACTGCTAACCAGAAGGCTCTACTTCCGTAGAGATAACACCTGGGAAACCCAAGGAGAGGTCGCTATGAGCCATGAGCTAGGATCAACTCAAGGACAGTGAGTTTGTTTGTTTGTTATGTATATGTATATATATGTGTGTATGTGTGTGTGTGTGTATTGCATTTCTATATAGTCAAAAATGTTTCTTTTACTCACAAAATAAAAGCAGAACTGTATTGTACCAAGGTAGAAGTACATGTCAAATTGAAGGAGTTTATTTGTGGTGTTTTGTTGTTGTGAGAGTTTTTTTTTTTTTTTTTTATTTTGTTGTGTTTTTCATGAATGAACAGCATTGTGTTATTATCTAGCACAGACATAATAGCTAATTTTTTTAATACCAAAACTTTCTAAGAAAAATGAGAACTAACATTTATAAAGTATTTTCTCCTTACAGGCACTAAGATGTAGTTCATATAATTAATATCATTTGATAGTCAAGAAAATTTACACAACTGGAAGTTAGTAGATCTGAGATACTGAAGTCTGAAGTATCATTCTTGGAGTACAATCTTTTTTTTTTTGTGTGTGATTTGGGTGAAAATTTACGAAGCAAATTCACTTTCCATACAGCATTACACATACACTTGGTCCCATGACATTGACTACAATTTATCACAATGCAACAGCTCACCTTCCACTTCCTACCCATATAACAGTCCATCCCTCCGTGCATTCCTGCCCCTGACCTGTCTTCCTGTGCATAAACAACCCTTCTTTCTCCCATGATTGTTCTCTCTAAGGAGTGCATCTACCTCAGGGAAATGTTCAGCTCTTTGCCTGTCTTTTATTTGGCTGGAAGTCAAAGGTGTGGGTTCAATTCCAGACCTGAAGGTCAGATAGTGGCCAGAGTCTCAGTGGTTCCACCAGGCTGTAGCAGACCAGCAAACCTGGTCCCCCCTCCCCTTTTTTAATTTTTTTCCAAATGATTTTGAGTTTTATTTCACATTCTTCTACCTCTTTATTCAGGATCTCCTACATAGATCCCCCTCCAAGTGGTTGACAGTGGTAGCTAGGCACCATCTAGTTCTTCTGGTCTCATAGTCATATAGGCTGTGGATCACATAGTGTACCAATCACTGTTGTTGTTGTTGTTATGTGCCGTCGAGTTGGCCCCGACTCATAGCGACCCCTCCTTGGGTTTCCGAGGCAGTATCACTATGGAAGTAGGATTGTCCAACCTTCCTTCCGAGGAGTGGCTGGTGGGTTTGAACCGCCAGCCTTCTGGTTAGCAGTCAAGTGCTTTAGCCACTATGCTACCAGAGCTCCTGTACCAATCACTAGGACTAATTATTTCCATGAATCTTTGTTTTTCTTCATTTTTCTTTGCTCTACATGAGGAGAGGCCCATCATTGCATCTAGATGGCTGCTGGCAAGCTTTAAAGATCCCAGTCACTACTCGCCAAAGTAGGAGGTGGAACAATGTTTTGTGCAGTAGGTTATGCCAACTGAAATTGATGTATCCCGTGGCTATGGTCCTAAGACCACAGATTCAAGTACTTGGCCCCTCTGGGTAGCTGGCTGTGACCAAGAAGAGACTACAACCTTGTCCTTTGTCAGCTCTACTATACACCTGGGAATTCAGATAATACAAATACACGTATACAACCATTGTCTGCCAACCCTATACATGGTTTTGGGTACACTCCCCATATCATACACATACCTAATACTTCAGCCTGTCCACCCATCCATCCATCCATATACCCATGTTTGCCTTCCCTGACAATGCATTATTGTATGTGCAAAAGGGTTCATCTTTGTTGTCTGTACCTCCTATATGCCTCTCTATGTCTTCCTATTCCTCAGTGTCACTATGTTGATCACTCACATATGATACATTGCCCTTCTCTTCACCAAAATCAATGCTTATTTCTACCTATCTAACAGTGTTCCCTTCCCTCCCCTCCCACCCTTGGTAATCAGCAAAGAAAATTTCTTCCATAGATAAACCTTTCCTGGAATTTTTACAATAACAGACTAATACAATACATGTCCTTCTGTGATCGACTTATTTCACTTAGCATAATGTCCTCCAAGTTCATCCATGTTATGCGATGTTTTGCAGATACAAGGTTATTCTTTAGGGTTGCATAGTATCCCAGTGTGTATGTACCATAGTTTGGTTACCCATTCCTCAGCTGATGGACACCCAGGTTGTTTCCATCTTTTGGCTATTGTAAATAGTGCTATAACGAACATGGGTGTACATCTGTCTGTTCTTGTCATGGCACTCTTCTTTAGGATATATACCTAGAATTTGAATGGCTGGGTAAAACGGTATTTCTAACTCCAATTTCTAAAGGAATTGCCATAGTGCTTTCCACAGTGGTTGTAACATTTCATAGTCCCACCAGCAGTATATAAGAGTCCCAATCTCTGCATCCTCACCAGCATTTGCTATTTTCTTCTTGTTGAACTTTGCTACTAGTGCTGGAGGAAGATGGTATCTCATTGTTGTTTTGATTTGCATCTCTCTAATAGCTAATGATCGTGAGCATTTCTTCATATATTTGTTGGCCACCTGAATATCCTCCTCAGTGAAGTGTCTATTTATGTCTTCAGCCCACTTTTTAATTGGATTATTGTATTTTTGTTATTGAGGTTTTGGACTTTTCTATAAATTCTAGAGATAAGCCCCTTGTCAGATATGTCATTGCCAAATATTTTTTCCCAATCTGTTGGTTCTTTTTTGACTCTTTTGGAGAAGTCTTTAGAAGCACATAAACATTTAATTTTTAAAAAGTCACCATCTTGTTTCTCTTCTGCTGTTTGTGCATCTTGGGTTATGCTTGATGGTCTATTTATGCAATATATTAGGGCCCCTAAATTTGCCCTCAGTTTTTCCTTGAGGAACCCTATAGTTTCACGTTTCACATTTTAGTCTTTGATCCATCTGGAGGTAGTTTTTGTGCATTGGTGTGAGGTATAGCTCTTGTTTCATTATCTGAAAATTGATATCCAGTTTTGCCACAACCACTTATTAAACAAACATTGGCTTCTCCATTTAATAAATTTTGGCCCTTTGTCAAAGATCTGCTGACCATAGGTCAATGGATTTATTTCTGAGTTCTCAGTTCTATTCCATTGGTCTAAGTTGTCATTATTGTTGTTATTTGCCATCATGTCGGACCAGACTCATAGCAACCCCTCCTAGGGTTTCTGAGGCATTATCACTATGGAAGTAGATTGCCCAACCTTCCATCCGAGGAGTGGATGGTGGGTTTGAACTGCCAGCCTTCAGGTTAGCAGTCAAGTGCCTTAGGCACTACGCTACCAGAGCTCTTATTGGAGCTAAATGTCTGTAATTATACCAATAAAAGGCAGTTTTGACTACTGTGGCTGTACAGTAGATTTTGAGATCTGTCTGTATGAGACCTCCTAGTTTGTTATTCTTCTTCAATAGTGCTTTGCTTATACAAGGTCCCTTTCCTTTCCATATCAAGTTAATGATTGTTTTTCTATATCCTTAAAAAATGTTGGTGAGATCTGGATTGGGATGGCATTGAATGTATAGATTGCTTTGGGTAGAATTGACATTTTCACAATGCTCAGTCTTTCTATCCACAAGCATGGGATGTTCTTCCATTTATGTAGATTTCTTATGGTTTCTTGAAGCAGTTTTTATAGTTTTCTTTGTAGAGTTCTTTTGTGTCCCTGGTAATATTTATTCCCAAGTATTTTATTTTATTTTTTTTGATAGCTACTATAAATGGGATTGATTTCCTTATTTCTTTTACATCAATCTCTGTGCTGGTGTGGAGGAATCCAAATGATTTTTGAATGTTGATCTACTATCCTGCCATCATGCTAAATCTCTCAATTAGTTCCAGTAGATTTTTGACTGAGTCTCTTGGATTTTCTAGGTATAGGGTCATATAATCAGCAAATAGGAATAGTTTGACTTCTTCCTTACCAAT
>NW_006921915.1:2328083-2329956 GCF_000298275.1 Orycteropus afer afer
GTCTCTCTCCATTGAGTATAATGTTGGCTGTTGGTTTTGCATAGATGCCCTTTATTATGTTGAGGAATGTCCCTTCTATTCCTATTTTGCTGAGAGTCTTGATCAGGAATGGGTGTTGGATTTTATCAAATGCCTTTTCTGCATCAATTGATATGATCATGTAGTTCTTTTCCTTTGTTTATTTATGTGGTGGATGACATTGATTGTTTTTCTAATGAGCCATCCTTGCATACTTGATATGAATCCCACTTGGTCATAATGAATGATTTCCTTGATATGTTGTTGGAGTCTATTGGCTAGGATTTTGTTCAAGATATTTACATCTATATTCATGATAGATATTGGGCTGTAGTTTTCCTTTTGAGTGATATCTTTGCCTGGTATTGGTATCAAGGTTATGCTTGCTTCATAAAACAAATTAGGGAGGATTCTATCCTTTTCTATATTTTGGAATATTTTAAATAGAAATGGTGTCAGTTCTTTTCTGAATGTTTGGTAGAATTCTCTGGTGAAACCATCTGGGCCAGGACTTTTTTTTGTTTGGTAATTTTTTGATGACCTGCTCAATTTCTTGTTTTGTTATGGATCTATTCAACTTTTCTACATCAATCTGTGTTAGTTTAGGTAAGGGGTGTGTTTCTAGAAATCTGTCCATTTCTTCCAGGTTTTCAAATTTGTTGGAGTACAGTTCTTCATAGTATCCTGATACTATCCTTTTTACTGCAGTTGGTCCTGTTGTGATGTCACACATTTCGCTTCTTGTTCATGTTATTTGTATTCTCTCTCTCTTTTCCTTTATTAAATTTGCCAGTTGTTTCTCAATTTTATTGATCTTTTAAAAAAACCAACTACTGGTCTTGTTGATTTTTTCTATTACCCTTCTATTTCCTGTTTCATTGATTTCTGCTCAAATTGTTAGCCTTTCCTTTCTTCTGGTGACTGTATGTTTTTCTTCCTGTTCTTTTTCCAATTGTTGGAGATGTTAATTTGAAGTGTTGATTTCTGCTTTTTCTTCTTTTTTGATGTGTGCATTTATTGCTATAATTTGGCCTCTGACCACTGCTTTTGCTGTGTCGAAAGATTTAGGTATCTTGGGTTTTCATTCGTGTTTGACTGAAGGAATTTTTAAATTTCAATTTTTATTTCTTTTCTTACCCAGTCTTTCTTAAGTAGGGTGATTTTCAGTTTCCATGTGTTTACTCTTTTTCTGTTGATTTCCTATTGTTGCTTTCTAAGTTGATAGCATTGTGAACTGAGAAGGTGCTTTGCAGTATTTCAGTGTTTTTTTTAAATTTATTAAGACTTGCTGTATGGCCTAACATATAGTCTACCATGGAAAATGTTCCATGTGCACTGGAAAAGAATGTATATTGTGCTGTTGTTGGGTAAAATGCTCTGCATATGTCTATAAAGTAAAGTTCGTGGATTGCGTTGTTCAGCTCTTCTGAATCTTTGCTGAGTTTCTTTCCAGTTGTTCTATCATTCAATGAAAGTAGGGTATCAAAGTCCCCCAATATGACTGTTGTTGTTGTTAAGTGCCATCGAGTCATTTCTGACTCATAGTGATCCCATGCACAGCAGAACAAAACACTGCCCGATCCCATGCCAGCCCCACAATCCCTGCTATACTTGAGCCCATCATCGCTGCCACTGTGTCAATCCATCTCATTGAAGGCCTACCCCTCTTTCATCGACCCTCCACCCTACCAAGCATGACATCCTTCTCCATGGAATGGTCCCTTCTGACAACATGACCAAAATGTTTCAAGGAACATTCTGGCTGCACTTCCTCCAGGACAGATCTGCTAGTACTTGTAGCAGTCCATGGTACTTTCAGCATTCTTCGCCAGCACCACAACTCAAAAGCATCAAC
>NW_006921915.1:2331820-2333745 GCF_000298275.1 Orycteropus afer afer
GTTGCCATTTGCTTGATATATCTTTATCCAACCTTTGATTTTTAGCCTATTTTTGTCTTTGTCCCTAAGGTGTGTCTCTTGTAGACAGGATATTGATGGGTTGTGTTTTCTTTTTGAATCTGCAACTCTCCATCTCTTCAATGGTGCATTTAATCAATAAACATTCAGTGTAATTATTGACAAGAATGAATTAGTTGCTGTCATTTTGTTATGTGTTCATGGTGTCCCTATTCTCTTTGTTCCATATTATTTTCTGTGCTGAGCTCTTTATGTTTATGAATCCTGTTACCATTTCCTTTGTTGCTGTTGTGTTAGTATTTGCTGAATATTTGTGCCTGTTCTTTTTTTTTTTTTTATTGTGATATGAAGGTTTATCATTTTTATTTGAGGTTTCCCTGTGATTTATAGTTTTCTCCTTGAGATTAGAACAGTCCATTCTATCTTGCAACTGTCTTGAATTCCTTACCATTTAGAAGTTCTGTAACTACATAGTATGTTCCCTCTTTTTGGTTTGTATTTGTCCTCACTTGCCAATGGATGTCTTTTGCTCCCTGTTCACAATCTTGTAAGCTTGTCTTACTTTGGACATGTGCATAGCTTTGGTTTCTGGGTTATATCATCTTGTGTATTAATGGTCGGTTGTTATTTACTATTTTTGGTTCTCTGTTCAAAGGACTCCCTTTAGTATCTCTTGTGAGGTTGGTCTGGTTTTAACAAATTACCTTAGTTTCTGCTTCTCTGAAAATCTCCTAATTTTGCCATCATATTTGAGGGACAATTTTGCTGAGTACATAATTTTTAGTTGAAGATCTTTCTCTTTCATGGTTTTATATATACCATCTCATTGCCCTCTCACCTGCATGGTTTCTGCTGAGAAATCAGAGCTTATTCTTACTGGCTGTCCTTTGTACGTAACTTTTTGATTTCCCCATGCTGCTTTCAGGATTTTTTCTTTGTCTTTGGTTTTAATGAGTTTGATGATTAGATTTGTTCATTATTTCTTTTGGGGCCTATCCTGTTTGGTGTTCAATGGACTTCCTGAATGGATGTACTCTCATTGTTCATCATATCAGATTAGTTCTTCTCCAACAAATCTTGGACGATTTTATCAGTGGTTTTATTTTTCTCTTCCTGTTCTTGAACTCCAATGGCATGTAGTTGTTGTTGTTGTTACATGCCGTCAAGTCAGACATGACTCATAGCGTTCTATCCTTGTGTTTCCCAGGCAGTATCACTATGGAAGTAGATTGCCTTATTTTCCTTCTGAGGAGTGGCTGGTGGGTTTGAACTTCCAAGCTTCTGAGTAGCAGTCAAGTGCCTTAGGCACCACACAACAAGAGCTCCCAGGTACGATATTCTTTTTGATGGTATTCCACATTAATCTTATGCTTTCTTCATTTTATTTTGATCTTTTTTTTTTATGATTGATCCCTTTCCAAAGAAGTTTTCCAGTATTTGTCTTCAATCTTATTAATTCTGTCTTCCATTGCATCATTTCTAATTTTTTGTGCTTTTAATGTGTTATCTATTTCTGACAATTTAGTATTAAACTTCTGGATTTCTATCTGTAAATTGAGAATCATTTCTGATTTTTCATTTATTTTGTCATCTTGTTCTTGTCTTTTCTTCCAACATTCTTCTAGGGTTTTGTCTGTGTTTTCCTCAATTTGTCCCTCAATCCTTTGTTGTTGTTGTTGTTAAGTGCCGTCGAGTCATTGCCGACTCATAGCAACCCCATGCACAGCAGAACGAAACACTGCCCAATCCCGCCCCAGCCCCACAATCCCTGCTATACTTGAGCCCATCTTCACAGCCACCATGTCAATCCATCTCACTGAAGGCCTCCCCCTCTTTCGTCTACCCTCCACCCTACCAAGCATGACATCTTCTCCAGGGAATGGTCCCTTCTGACAACATGACCAAAA
>NW_006921915.1:2334789-2345400 GCF_000298275.1 Orycteropus afer afer
AATATCTGGGGAGAGGGGAATAAGAAAAAAAAAAAAAAAAAGGTAGAGAAGGAGAACAATGAAGAAATAAATCGAAAAATTAAAAAGAGAAACAAGGAATTTGGTTAACCAAGATAATGGGGAAAAAATAATGCAACCAGGAACAGGGAAAAGAAAAAAGTGGAAAATTAGGACCTGGGAGGAGGACAATAAAGAATAATAGTAAAAGGACAAAAGTAATATTAATAGTAGTAGTTTTTAAGCAGACAAAAGCAAACACACTTAAAAAGAGAAAAAAGAATAAAAATACCAGGGAATGGCAGGGCAGAGTGGGGCAGGGCACCCAGCCTCCATCTGAGCACACAGACTGGAATGGAATTCCTGCCACCTCAGCAAGTGGGTGGAGTGAGGGATGCCTGTACCTCCATTCACCAAGAGTATGTGGGGTATAAGGGGGAAAAGGGGAATGTTACACCTTTCCAGTCGTCCAGGTCCAGAATGTCCTTGGGGCTCCCAGCAAGTGAAGCCTATTTTTTAGTCTCTGGAATCTGGGAGAATGCTGTCACTTTAAATATCCAACATAGTCAAGCCACTTGTAAACAGACAAAACTTCACACCACAGCCCACCTTCCTCTTTGAAGGGTTGCCTTTTATTCCCCAACCACCAGAGCAGTCCTCCATGCATTCCCTGGCTAGCAAGATCAACTTTTAGATTCATTCATAAGTCTTACCACCACTTGGAAATATTCAAGGTGTCTGTGCTGTCAGGATCACTGCCAGACAGCAGCTCCCTCTGTCTCCTTTTTTGGTATTTTCATGCAAATTATTCTGCTAGTTGTAGTTTAGTTCACTTCTGTATCCTTCCCTTCAAAGGCTCAGGGGTCCAGGATGTCTCTGTTAATTGGTTCCCCTTTTCTGTGTTGAAGAGAGTCTGTGCAGTCTTTCTGTCTATTCTGCCATCTTACTGGAACCTCCTGGAGTCATATATATATATATATATATATATATATATATATATATATTAAAGAGTATATGGCAAAACTTTGCCTCACATAGCTTTGACATGTTATCAGGATGGACTACTCCTTGGAGAAGGACATAATTCTTAGAAAAGTAGAAGGTAAGCAAAGAAAAGAATCACCCTCAACAAAATGGATTGACTTAGTGGTTGCAACAATAAACTACACACATATATATATATGTGTGTGTGTATATATATATATATAGTTTTTAATATAATACGCTCATTTCCCACACCAAGGCCATGTTATTGATGTAACTATAATAAACAGTTGCTGTGAAGTCAAGTTCAACTCATAGTGATGCCATGTGTGTCAAAGTAGGGCTGCTATCCACTGGGATTTTCTCGTACTGTTCCTTGAGAAGTTGCCAGTTTTTCTGTTTTTTTTTTTTTTTTTTTCTGAGGTACTTCTGGGTCGACTTGAACATCTAACCACTTAGCAATAAGCACATTAAGCATCTGTGCCACTAAGGGATAAGATTCAATAGCAGTACATTGACTTGAGACATTAGACATAGAGATCATTAGAACAGAAAGAGTTCAGAAATAGATTTACACATATATTGTCAGTTGATTTCAACAAAGATGTCAACTCAGGAGGAAATAATATAGTCTGTTTTTCTTTTTAACATACAGTGCTGAAAAAGATGCATATCTATAAGCAACCCTAACTAACACCATGAATATTATCTCAAAATCAATTATTGACCCAAATATAAGATTTAAGATCATAAAACTTTTAGAGAAAAATGTAGGAGGAAAGCTTTGAGTTCATGTGTTAGGAGAAAATTTCTTAGGTTTAACCAGAAGATTATGAAACATAACAAAAAATGAATTAAATAAAAACTGTAAATTGAGCTTCACCAAAATTGCAACCATTTGCTTTAGTAAGAAAATAAAAAGGTAATCCTCAAATGACAAATTGGGAAAATATTTGCAAAATATATGAATATAAAATATTTTTTTCCATATATATGTAAAATTATCTTAATAATAAGTGAAAAAGCATTCCAAAAAATATAATGGATGGAATAGTTGCATAGATCTTTCATTGTAGATACAAAAATTACCAATCAGCATATGAAAATTTGTTCAACATAATTTGTCATTCATTCAAACTCAAACTCACTGCCATCTAGTAGATTCTGGCTCAGAGTGACCTCCGTTGGGTTTCCAAGGCTGTAAATCTTTATGGAAGTAGATTGATTGTCTCATCGTCCTTCTGCAAAGCAGCTTGGTGGGTTTGAAACTCAAGCCATC
Organism: Orycteropus afer afer; assembly: GCF_000298275.1. Classification (NCBI taxonomy): domain Eukaryota; kingdom Metazoa; phylum Chordata; class Mammalia; order Tubulidentata; family Orycteropodidae; genus Orycteropus; species Orycteropus afer. The sequence continues at coordinate 2,337,050 of NW_006921915.1, forward strand.
TGGTTAACTTTCAAATACCTTAGGCACTGCACCACCAGAGCTCCCTAGGAAAGTGCAAATTAAAATGATAATAGAGTAAAACCTCATACCTACCTTAATAACTAACTAACTAAATAAATAAAAAGAATATTTAATTTGGGCAGGATGTGGAACTGGTGGAACTCATATTTCTGATGATAATTAAAAATGGTGAAAACCACTTTGGAAAGATATTTGGTTTATCATAAAATTTTATTTTTCAATTAAATTTGATTTCAAAAAATCTTTTCAATAGAAAAGAAAACATGATCTCACAAAGATGTGCATTTTTTTAGTTCATAGCGACTCTTTCATAAAGCTAAAATCAACCAAATACTCAATAAGTTATGAAAAAATAATTTTATGTTATAAAATATTGTTTTTGCCAAGTTAGCCCCCAACTCATGGCGACCCTTTCAGAAACACTGCCTGGTCCTCCACCATCCCCTTGATGGGTTGTGGATCAAGTCATTGTAATATACTGAGTTGTTATTGTTTGCTTTTTGGGAAATAGTTCTCCAGTCTTTTCCTTTTATCTCAGCTTAGTCTTGAGTATCTGCTGAAACATGTTCTGCATAATAGTAAGCTTCCTAAGCCTTGACTGACAGACTGGTGATAGCAGTACAGAGGTGAACTAGCTGGGATTCAAAATTGGGTGTCTTGCAAGAAAGGAAATCATTCTATCACTGAACTACCAACTTACTATTTGTCCAAAAAAAGGAAAAATTATATATATATATATATATATATATATATACATACACACACACACACATAGGAGCTCTGGTAGCATAGTACCTAAGGCAATTGACTGCTAACCAGAAGGCTGGCGGTTCAAACCCACCAGCCACTCCTCAGAAGGAAGGTTGAGCAATCCTACTTCTGTAGTGATACTGCCTCAGAAACCCAAGGAGGGGTCACTATGAGTCAGGGGCAACTTGATGGCATATAACAACAACAACACATACACACACACACACACACACACATAATATAAGAAATAAGAAGCTGCACATATGAAACTACAAATAGTATGATTATATCTGTTTGAAATTCTGAAAATGCCAAAAGTGCAGTGAGAGTATTCAGAATTGCAATTGCAATTGCAATTGCTAGGAACAGAGGGTGTGGAGAGGGAAATGACTGAAAATTAACATAAGGGAACTTCAGGGGGTGAAGGAAATACTCTGTATCATGAAAGTGGTAGTATTTACTTACCTGTATATTTTCTCAAAACACATTTAATTGTGTGATTAAAAGAGGTTAATTTTACTGTATGTAAAATTATACTACTATCATGCTGATTAAAAATAAAAATAATAAGGGTGAGAGAGATTACTTTTGAGAGCTAAAAACATGGTGATAAGAGCCTGGAAGACATACAGTCAACTTCCTAAAGAGACTTAAATGTAGGCAAAATTCAAGTGCTTGGAAGAAGGAATGAAACTAAAAATGTATTTTTTAAAATATGAAATCATATGATTGAATATCAATTTTGAGAACTGCTAAAACTAAAGCCAGATTCAGAATAATACATGGAATGATGATTATTGTTGCAGATGACATGTGGATCTTGGCTGAGGGGAAAGACTATAAGAAAGATGTTTATCTGTGCTTTATCGACTACCCAAGGATATTTGACTGTGTGAATCCTTACAAATTCTTCAAAGAATGGAAATTTCAGAGTATTTAATTGTACTATAGGAGCTCTGGTAGTGTAGTGGCTAAATCACTTGACTGCTAACCAGAAGGCTGGCGGTTCAAACCCACCAGCCACTCCTCGGAAGGAAGGTTGGGCAATCCTACTTCCGTAGTGATACTGCCTCGGAAACCCAAGGAGGGGTCGCTATGAGTCAGGGCCGACTCGACGGCACATAACAACAACAGTTGTACTATAAAGGATCTGTACATAGACAATGAGGCAATCAGTTGGACAAAGTGAGAGGTTTCTGAGTGGCTTAAAATCAGGAAAACTCTGCATCAGATTTGTATACTTTAACCTTATTTATTCAATCTATATGCTGACCATTTAACTTGAGAAACTGAACTATATGAAGAAGAATGTGACATCAGGATTGGAGGAAGACCCATTAACAATCTACTGTATGCGGATGACACAACCTTGCTTGCTGAAAGCTAATGGGACTTGAAATGATTATTAATGAAGATCAAAGATGTATGATTAATCATACAGAAAACAAAAATCCACATATTAGAATAATAAGAAACATCATGATAAATGGAAAAAAGATTGAAATTGTCTAGCATTTCATTTTACTTGGAAACACGATCAATGCTTATGAAAGTAGAGGTCAAGAAATCAAACAGTGTAATAGAGTGGGAAAATCTGCTGAAAATGGTGTCTTCAAAATGTTAGAAAACAAAAATGTCACTTTTGTATTATGATTTATTTACATAACAAATTGTTCTTCTATTCAACAGTTCATACACATTTATATTTGTGACATTGAGTACAATCCCCAAAAGGTAACAGTTTTCAAGTATTTAATTTCACTTGGATCTACAATAATCACCCATGGAAAAAGAAATCAAGAAATCAAATGATGTAGTGCAATGGCAAAATCTGTTACAATTGGCTTCAGTACAATGCTAAAAAAACAAACATGGCACTTTGACAACTAAGGTGCTTTTGACATTAGCCATGTTATTATCAATTGCCTCAATATGTGAAAGCTGGACAATAAATAAAGAAGACTGAAGAACAACTGATGCATTTGAATTATGGGGTTGGCAAAGAAAATTGAATATACTATGGACTGTCAGAAGAATGAACAAATCTGTCTTCGAAGAAGTTTTGCCAGGATGTTACTTAGAATAGTGTATGGCAAAACTTTGTCTCATATAGTCTTGACCTGTTATCAGGATGGACTACTCCTTGGATAAGGACATAATTCTTAGAAAAGTAGAAGGTAAGCAAATAAGAAGATCATCCTCAACAAAATGGATTGACTTAGTGGCTGCAACAATAAACTCAAACATAGCAATGATTGTGGAGATCATGGAGAATTGGTATCCTTTATTCTGTTGTACATAGGGCCACTGTGAGTCAGAATCAACTTGATGACACCTAATATTAACAGCAATATCCATATACAATGCCTTTAGACACAAGAAAAATCAGATAAATTGAAGGCATTATTTTATATTATTGTTATTAATGTAGTTGAATCAAGGTTTCTTTATTAATTTATTTTCCATTTGTTCTATTTGTTCCTTTGGAAATTTTGTGGGGATTTATGTCACTATATTAAAGTGGAGTAGCTCTGGTAGCATAGTGCCTAAGGCACTTGACTGCTAACCAGAAGGCTGGTGGCTCAAACCCACCAGCCACTCCTCGGAAGAAGGTTGGGCAATCCTACTTCTGTAGTGATACTGCCTCAGAAACCCAAGGAGGGGTCGCTATGAGTCAGGGCTGACTCAACGGCACATAACAACAACAAAATATTAATGTGGATATGTTTCTAGAATCTCTGTTCTTTTCCTTCACCTACTTGATGATAACTACACCAATACAACCTTTTCTTCATTAATACGGTTTTATAGCAAGTTCTCAAAGAATATTGTCTCTTGTTTTTCTTTTTCAAAAAAAATCCATGTACATATCAACTAAGCTAATAGCTAACATCTGACTTAATGGTGAGAGAGTTACTATTTTCCCCAGTGTAAAGGGGGAAATAAAAGTATGAAATGCAGTAAGCCCAGTGCAATGTGAGAACAGTGGCCACTGTGTCTGGATACACAATGACTGTCTATTGAGCAGGAATGATCAGTGCTGTGGAAGGTACTTCAGAGGAGAACGTTCAGCCTCGGAACACACAATCAGATAGAAACATCTTTCTTAAAAGTAATTTCCATAGAGCCATGCTAAACATTGCAGTATAATGTTTTGGTTACCTAGTGCCACTCTAATAGAAATATCACAAATATGATGGCACTAACAGGAGTTTATTCCCTTATACTCCAGGAGGCTAGAAGTTCAAGTTCAAAGTACCAGGCTCTAGGGGCTGTGTGAAAGCCCCTTGACCTTGGGCTTCAGCTTTTCCCCTTGCTCCCGGTCCACTGAAACTTGAGGTATCTCTTCACTCAGGCAGCTACTAGCTGCTGAGGTTAACAAGCCCAAGGCCAACAAATAAAATGGCACAGTCCCAAGGTTACCAAACATGGCAGGACATTAACTCAAGTTCGTTGTTAAGTCCCAAGGTTGGCAAAGCACAGCAGGCTGCTGAACAATGGCATGGCTACAAGCAAGGTTCAAGAGTGCCATAAGCTAGAGACCATTCCCCAAGATGTCTCCTTATATAGATGACATCCCTAAAGCAGCTACACAGCTTCTCACAGTAGATTCCACCATGGAGCTGATTACCAGTCTCATCATGTGGAATACTACAGTACTACTACTGCCCAGCCACTCAACCAGGCCCAGCCAAGTTAGCACACAAATATAACTACCACATAAAGATATCAGAATTTCATCTAAATTATGAAATATTGAATAAGTTAAATATACACACACATTTTCACATATATACATGTACTTGTTTGCACATGTATACACATATATGTATATATACATATGCATATATGCATATGAATATATGTATTCTTTTAAAAATATGATTTTATTTTAGAGCAAAATTTCTAGAGAACATTAAGTATTTGACACAATGGCTCTCGTATGTTTTATAATACTGAAATATATTATTTTTCAACTGTTTCTTTCCTTCACCCAAGTTACGTGCCTACTCTCTAATTAGTGGTTTACCATCCATTCTTAACACACCCCTGATAACCATCAAATAATATTTTTATTCTTGTGAAACTGTTTTTTGTGCCTTTTTAGAGTAGTGACCTTTTACTATATCTGTCGTTTTCTGATTGGCTAACTTCAATCAGTATAATGGGCTCTACATTCATTCATTTTTTGAGAAGTTTCTCGGATTCATCATTGATGTTTAACAATGTGTTACATTCCATTTCATGTATGTACCATAGTTTGGTGATGTATTCCTCCATTGATGAGCATTTAGGTTGTTTCCATCCTTTTGTTATTGTGAATAGTGCTGCGATGAGCATGAATGTGCATATATTTGTGCATGCTATGGCTCTTAATTCTCTAGGATATATACTTAGTATATGATTGCTGGATCGTGTGGTATTTCTATTTACACCTCTTTAAAGGAGCTCTGGTAACATAGTGGCTAAGGCATTGACTGCTAACCAGAAGGCTGGGGGTTCAAACCCACCAGCCACGCCTTGGAAGGAAGGTTGGGCAATCCTACTTCCGTAGTGATACTGCCTCGGAAACCCAAGGAGGGGTCGCTATGAGTTGGGGCTGACTCGATGGCAAATAACAACAACAACAACAACAACAAAGAAGCACAAAACCATTTTACAAAATGATTTCACCAGTTTACAGTCCCATAGCAGTGTAAGAGGATTCTAGACTCCACACCCTTGCCAGCATTTGTTGTTTTGTGTTTATTTGAACTTTGCTAATAGTTTTGGGGTGAAAAGATATCTCATTGTTATTTAGATTTGCATCTCTTGTCTGTCAGTTTATCCTACTTTGTTGGCTTGTGTTGGTGTTGCTGTGAGTCTGTAAGTTGTGCCATTAGAATTCCATATTCTAGCAGTGTTGTAATTAAGGTTGTGTGTCAACTTAGCTGGGCCTGGTTGAGTGGCTGGGCAGTTGGATGTAGTATTCCCCATGATGAGAGTGGTAATCAACTCCATGGTGGAATCTACTGTGAGCTGCTATGCAGCTGCCTTAGGGATGTCGTGTGCTTTATGGATACAAGGTGAAGCCTTAGAAACCGTTTCTAGCTTTTTGGCACACTTCAACTCTTCATGTATCTGTGTCTCCATTCAGTAGCCTGCCATACTCTGCCAGTCTTGGGATTTCAATGGCCTTGAATTAATGGCTTGTCATGTGGTTTGGTAACATTGAGACCGTGCCTTTTACTTATCAACTTTGGGTTTGTCAGCCTCAGCAGCCATCAGCTGCCTGAGTGAAGAAAGCCTCCAGCTTCAGTGGTCTGGAAACCAAAGACAGAGCTGAAACCAAGGTCAAGGGTCTTTTACCCAGCCCCTAGAGCCTGGCGTTTTGAACTTGGACTTCTAGCCTCCAAAACTGTAAGGGAATAAACTCTTGTTTGTTAAAGCCATCCCATTTGTGGTATTTCTCTTTGAGCAGCATTAAGTAACCAAAATAAGCAAGGTCATCAATGGTAGATGTGTTTCAGTGGAACTTCCAGAATAAGACAGACTGGGAAAAAGGACTAGGCCATCTACTTCTGAAAAAAAAAAAAAAAAAAAAGGGGTCAGTGGAAATTTCATATGTAACAGTGCAGTGCTGTCTCATATATTACTAGAATTCTTTATGAAGAGCTGGAAAACCTTATTTGATACAGTGCCAGAAGATGAGCTGCTCAGGTTGGAAGGCACTCAACATACAACTGGAGAAGAGCTGTCTCTTCAAAGTAGAGTTGACCATACTGGCTTGGATGGAGCAAAGCTTACCTGAGATTCATTTGCTAATGAGGCATGATTCATAATGGGAAGAAACAACTGCAAACACCCATGGATAATCACAATGTGGAATGTAGGTAGCATGAATCTAGGAAATTGAAGGACTTCAAAAATGAAATGGAAGGCATAAGATAAATAGGCATAAGTGAACTGAAATGGACATGTTTTGACCATTTTTAATCAAACTGTCCTATGGTCTACTATGTTAGGAATGACAAATTGAAGAGGAATGGCATCATATTCATTGTAAAATATAAATAAATAAACACAAAATCTATCCTGAAGTACAATGGTGTCAGTTAGAAGATACTCTTGCCACACCTACAAAAAAGACCAGATAATACTATTATTCAAATGTGCACAAAAAACACAAAAGCCAAAGATGAAAAAATTAAAGATTTTTACCAACTTCTGCAGTCAGAAATTAACCAAACATACAACACAGATGTTTTGATTATTACTAGTTATTGGAATGTGAAAACTGGAAACAAAGAAAAATCACCAGTATTTGGAAAATATGGCCATAATGGTACAAATGACACCAGAAATGGCATGAGATAATTTTGCAACAACAAAGTCTTATTCAACGCGATTTTTCTTTTCAATAACATAAATGGTGGCTGTATGCCACCAGCTGGAATACACATGAATCAGACTGACTACATCTATGGAAAGAAGTGATGGTGGAACTCAGTGTCATCAGTAAAATAAGGGCCACATAATTAAGGTTGACAATGGTTTGAGGTAGCAGCTCATCCCTAATCATATTTTCATTGCTTTTCATATTAGGTGCTTATTATCTGGCACGACATAGACAATGTTTCCCTGCATTTCATAAGGTTTTCAGTGACTAATTTTCAGAAATGGATGGCCCAATTCTTCTTCCAAGATTGTCTTAGTCTGGAATCTCCATGGAAACATGTCAACCATAGGTGACCCTTTTGGTATTCAAAATATCATTGGAATAGCTTCCAGCATCACAGCAATACACAAGCCACAGTGCACCAAACTGAGAGATGAATGTTGGTAGTTTTCAATATATGCCCTTAATTGTGTTGAGGAATTTCACTTCTATTCCTATTTTGTTACTCCATTTTTTTATTAGGAATTTATATTGAATTTTGTCAAATATCATTTCTGCATTGCTTTATATGATTTTGTGAATCTTTTATTTTGTTTTATATATGTGAAGAATTACATTGATTGTTTTTCTAATGATGAAGCATACCTCATGCCTGGTATGAATGTCAGTGGGACATGTTGTTATTGTTGTTGTTAAGTGACCTTGAGTCATTTCCGACTCATAGCGACCCCATGCACAGCAGAACAAAACACTGCCCGATCCCGCGCCAGCCTCATAATCTCTGCTATAATTGAGCCCATCATTGCAGCCACCGTGTCAATCCATCCATCTTGTTGAAGGTCTCCCCCTTTTTGTCTATCCTCCACCCTACCAAACATGACATCTTTCTCCAGGGAATGGTCCCTTCTTACAACATGACCAAAATAGGTGAGACGAAATCTGGCCATTCTTGCTTCCAAGAGCATTGTGGCTGCACTTCCTCCAGAACAGATCTGTTAGCTCTTTTAGCAGTCCATGGTATTTTCATGATTCTTCACCAGCACCACAACTCAAAAGCATCAACTCTTCTTCAGTCATCCTTATTCATTATCCAGCTCTCACATGCATACGAGGTGATTGGAAATATCATGGCTTGTGTCAGGCGCACCTTAGTCCTCAAGGAGATATCCTTGCTCCTCAGCACTTGAAACAGTTCCTTCGC
>NW_006921915.1:2347650-2355445 GCF_000298275.1 Orycteropus afer afer
GTGTATGGATATTATCCTATCACTGACAGAATTGTACTTCAGGACAGATCATGAAACATCCTTTGTGATGATGAATGCCACGCCATTTCTTTTCAAATTGTCATTCCTGGCATAGTGGATCATATGTTTGTCTGATTCAAAATGGCCAAAACGAGTCCATTTCAGGTCACTAAAGCCAATGATATCAATCTTTATACATTCCGTTTCCTTTTTGACAACTTCCAAATTTCTTAGATTCATACTTCGTACTTTCCACGTCCGATGATTAATGGATGTCTGAGGCTGTTTCTCTTCAATTTGAGTGGTGCCACATCAGCAAATGAAGGTCTCAAAAGCTTTCTCTTATCCATATGAGTAAGGCTGGGTTTTCTCAGATGTTTCAGCTCTTTCCCACTCCTATTTTGAGAGCAGTGGAACATTAAGTATTATTTTTTGACATGTAGTTGGAGTCTATTGGTTAGGATTTTGTTGAGAAATTTTGTGTGTATATTCATTTGGAATATTAGTGTATTATTATTATTATTCACTAATATTATATTAGTGTATAATTTTTTAGTGGTGCCTTTGCCAGGCTTTGGCATCAAGGTTATGACAATAAAAAAGAGAACAAACACACATATTTAGCAAGTACTTAAACAACAGCAGCAAAGAAAATGATAACACAATTCATAAGAAAATGAGCTCATCACAGAAAATTATATGGGACAAAGAAATCGAGAATACCATGAAAAACATGCAACAAAATGGCAGCAACCACTTCATACTTATTGATAATTATACTGAAGGTTAATGGATTAAATGCACCACTCAGGAGACAGAGAGTAGTACTGGATAAGAAAACATAACCAATCAATATACACTCTACAAGAGACACACCTTAGAGACAAAAACAAAAATAGACTAAAAATCAAAGATTGGAAAAAAAAAAAATCAAGTAAATGGCAGCTGTAAAAGAGCAGGATTTGCAATATTCATTTCTGATCAAATTGACTATAACAAAAGCCACTATAAGAGACAAGGAAGGACACAAGAGAATAATTAAAGGATCAATTGAACAAGAAGATATAACCATAATAAATACCTATGGACCCAGTGTAAGTACCCCAAAATACATAAATCAGACTTCAACATAATTGAAAAGACAAATAGTCATAGTAGGAAATTTTAATAAATAATTTTCCATGAAAGATCGAATAACTGGAAAGAAACTCAACAAAGGTGCAGAAGAACTGAACAATACAGTCTACCAACTTGATCTTAGACACCTACAGAGCACTTCTCCCAACAACAGTACAATATACATTATTTTCCATTGCACACACAATGTTCTTTGTGATGGATCATGTGCTAGGCCATAAAGCAAGCCTTCTTGTTGTAGTTGTTGTTGTTGTTGTTGTCATTATGTGTGGCTAAGTCAGACCCAACTCATAATGACCCCTCCTTCGGTTCCCGAGGCAGTATCACTACTGAAGTAGATTGCCCAGCCTTCCTTCTGAAGAGTGGCTGGTGGGTTTGAACCTCCATCCATCTGGTTATCAGTCAAATGCCTTTGGCATTATGCTGCAAGAGCCCTTTAAATTTAAAAACTCTGAAACACTATGAAGCATCTTCTCAGATCATAATGTTATAAAATTAGAAATCAAAAATAGGAAGAAAAATGGAAAAATAGCAAACACATGGAAACTAAACTATGTACTCCTTAAGAATAACTGTGTCATAAAAGAAATAAAAATATAAATTAAAAAATTCTGTGAAGCAAGAAAAAATGAAAATTACAACACATCCAAATCTTTGGGAAACAGCAAAATCAATGGTCAGAGGCCAATTTATAGCAATAAATGCACACATCAAAAAAAAGAAAGAAACAGCCAAAATCAACACTTCAAACCAATGTCTCCAACAATAAGAAAACAAACAAAAAAAAAGAACAAGAAAACTTACAGTCACCGGAAGAAAGAAAAAAAAAATAAAGAATTGAGCAGAAATAAATGAAACAGAAAATAGACAATAGAAAAAAATCAACAAGACTAGAAGTTGGTTTCTTGAAAAGATTCATAAAATTGACAAACCATTGGAAAATTTAACAAAGTAAAAGAGGAAGAGAATACAAATAACATGAATAAGAAATGAAATGGGTGACATCACAACAGCACCAACTGAAATGAAAAAGATATCAGGATACTATGCAGAACTGTACTCCAACAAATTTGAAAATCTAGAAGAAATGAGTAAATTTCTAGAAACACATTACTTACTTAAAGTAGCACAGAATAAGGTGGAAAACTTGAAAAACCCATAAGAAAAGAAGAACTATAAAAGGTCATTAAAAAAAAAAAAATACCAACTAAAAAAATATTCTGGTCCAGATGGTTTCAATGCAGTATTCTACAAACATTCAGAGAAGAACTGACACCAATCCTAATCAAACTATTCCAAAACATAGAAAAGGATGGAATCCTCCCCATTTCATTTCATTTTATGAAGCAAGCATAACTGTGATACCCAAACCAGGCAAAGACATCACTCAAAAGGAAAACTACAGAACCATATCTGTCATGAATAAAGATGCAAAAATCTTCAACAAAATCCTAGCCAATATACTCCAACAACATATCCAAAAAATAATTCATTTTGAGCAAGTGTGTTTCATATCAGTTATGCAAAGATGGTTCCACATTGAAAAAATAAAAATTCAACATGATCCACCACATAAATAAAACAAAGGAAAAGAACCTCATTATCATAACAATCGATGCAGAAATGGCATTTGATAAAATCCAACACCCATTGCAAAATCGGAATAGAAAGGACATTCCTCAACATAATAAAGGGGATGTATGCAAAAACAACAGGAGCTCTGGTAGCATAGTGCATAAGGCAATTGACTGCAAACCAGAAGGCTGGTGGTTCAAACCCACCAGCCACTCCTTGGAAAGAAGGTTGGTCAATCTACTTCTGAAGTAATACTACCTGGGAAACCCAAGGAGGGTTCACTATGAGTCAGGGCCCACTCAATGGCACATAACAACAACAGCAATATGCAAAACCAATGGCCAACATTATTCTCAATAGAGAGAGACTGAAACCATTCCCCTTGTGAACAGGAAGCAGAAAAGGATGCCCTCTATCACCACTTCTATTTAACATTGTATAGGAACTCCTAGCCAGGGCAATAAGGCAAGAAAGGCAAATCAAAGGGATCCAAATTGGTAAGGAAGAAGTCAAACCATCCCTATTTGCTAATGATATGATCCAATGCCTAGAAAACCTAAGAGACTCACTCAAAAAACTACTGGAAGTGATTAAGAGATTTAGCATCATGGCAGGATACAAGATCAAGGTACAAAATTCAGTTGGATTCCTTCCTCCACACCAGCAAAAAGATTGCTGAAAAATAAATAAGGAAATCAATAACATCTACAATGTTGTTGTTGTTATGTGCCATCGAGTCAGACCCAACTCATAGTGAGTGACCCCCTCCTTGAGTTTCTGGGGCAGTATCACTACAGAAGTAGATTGCCCCATCTTCCTTCCAAGGAGTGGCTGTTGGGTTTGAACTGCCGGCTTTCTGGTTAGCAGTCAAGTGCCTTAGGCACTAAGCTACAAAAAAATAAAATACTTGGGAATAAATCTTGCAAGGGACACAAAAGATCTATACAAAGAAAACTATAAAGACTACTTCCAGAAACCATAAGAGATGTACATAAGCAGAAGAACATACCATGCTTGTGGATAGGAAGATTGAATATTGCAAAAATATCGATTCTACTGAAACCAATCTATATGTTCAATGCAATAGCAATCCAGACCCATCAACATTCTTTAAGGATATGTGAAAACCAATCACTAACTTTATATGGAAAGGAAAGAGACCTTAGATAAGCAAAGTACTATTGAAGAAGAACAAAATCTTACACATCCAGATCTTAAAACCTACTATACAGTCACAGTTGTCAAAACTGCTTGGTACTGGTACACAGAGACCACTGGAATAGAATTGGTAACCCAGAAATAGATTTATTGACCTATGGTCAGCTGATCTTTGAAAAATTGCTGAAATCCATTCAATGGGGAAGAGATTGTCTGTTTAACAAATGGTGGTGGCAAAACTGGACATCAATTTGCAGATAAATGAAACAAGATCCATACCTCACATCATGAACAATAACTAACTCCAGATGGATCAAAGACTTAACTGTGAAACCTGTAACTATAAAGTTCCTCAAGGAAAAACTAGGACTGCATTTAGGGGCTCTAATATAGGGCATAAATAGACTATCAAACACAACCAAAATGCACAAACAGCAGATGAGAAACTAGATGAATGGGTCCTTCTGAAAATTAGATTTGTATGTGCTTCCACAGATTTCTCTGAAAGAGTCTAAAGAGAACATGCAGACCTACAGATTGGGGAAAAAAAAATTGGCAATCACATCTGAGAAGGGATTTATCTCTACAAATTATAGAAAATTCCAACACTTCAACAACAAAATGACAAATAGTCCAATTAAAAAATGGGCAGAAGACATGAATACATATTTCACCAAAGAGGATATTCAGGCTGCCAACAAACACATGAAGAAACCCTCACAATCATTAGCCATTCCATAAAACAAAAACAAACGTGCTGCTATCTAGTCTGATCCGACTAATACCAACCCCTCCTTGGGTTTCAGAGGTGGTATCACTAAGGAAGCAGATTGCCCAACCTTCCTTCTGACATTAGCCATTAGAGAAATGCAAATCAAAATAACAATGAGGTATTATCATGCCCCAGCACTAGTAGCAAATATCAATAAGACAGAATGTAACAAATGTGAGTGAGGATGTGGAGAGATTGGGACTCTGATGTGCTGCCGGTGGGACTGTAAAATAGTATAACCACTGTGAAAAGCAGTATGATGATACCTTAAAAATTTGGAATTAGAAATTTCACTTGACCCAGCCATTCTATTACTAGGTATACATCCTAAAGAAGTGAGAGCCAGGACAAGAACAGATACCTGCACACCCATGTTCATCACAAAATTATTTACAACAGCAAGAAGATGAAAACAACCTAGATGTCCATCAACAGAAGAATGGATAGCCAAACTATGGTACATACACACAATTTAATACTATGCAACCCTAAAGAATAATGTAAAATCATCAAAACACCACATAACATGAATGAACTTGGAGGATATTATGCTGAGTGAAATAAGTCAATCACAGAAGTACTATTGTACTAGTTCATTATTGCAAAAAGTCAAGGAAAGGTTTTTATATGGAAAGAGATTTTCTTTGTTGATTACCAGGGTGGGAGAGGAAGGGAGAGAAAACTGTTAGATAGGTAGAGGCAAGTAATCATTTGGGTGAAGAGAAGGGCAATGTATGAAATGTGAGTGATCAAACTGGTGGTATTGAGGAAGATGAAGAAATAGAGAGGTGCATAGGAGGTACAGACAACTATGATGAACCCTTTTGCACACACAGTACTGTGTTCTCAGTGAAGGCAAATGTTGATATACAGGTGTATAGATGGGGAGACAGGCTGAACTATTAGATGTCTATACTCGGGGGGAGTGTGCCCTCAGACTATGCATAGGATTGGCAGACAATGTTTCTACAAGTGTATTTGCATGTTCTGTAAGAATCCCCAGGAATACAGTTGAGCTGACAAGGGACAAGGTTGTAATCACTTCTTGGGCACAGCCAGCTACCCAACATGAGCAAGTAGTTGGATGTGTGGGATTGGGATCATTCTTGCAGGGGCCATCAAGCTCAATTGGCATAACATACTACACAAAACATTGTTCAACATCCTACTATGGCAAGTAACACCTGGGATGTTAAAAGTTTGCAAGCAGCTGTCTAGATGTGATGATGGGTCTCTCTTCATCCAGAGCAAAGAAGAATGAAAAAACAACAAAAAAAGATACATGGAAACTATTAGTCCAAGGCACTGGGGCAACATGTGATCCTCAGCCCATATGCCTATGAGACCAGAAGAACTAGATGGTGCCCACCTACCATTGCCAACCTCTCAGAGGGGCATCTATGTAGGAGATCTTGGACACAGCAGGAGAGCACTGTGGAACAAAATTCAAAATCATATTTAAAAAAAAGGAGTTTTGGCAAGATGGCAGCCTAGGTAGAAAGACTGCACAGACCTTCTTCAACAAAGAAAAGGGAAACCAATTAACAAAGACACAGAAGATAATCTTGGATCCCTGAGCCTTGAAGGTGAAGGGAAGGATATAGAAGTGGACTAAACCCCAACTAGCTGAAGAATTTGCATGAAAATACCAAAAAGAGACACATGGAGCTGTGGTCTGGCAGGGATCCTGATGGCACAGACAGCTTGGAGATCCCCGAGTTGTGGTAAGACCTAAGAATTAAACTAAAACTCACCCTGCTGGCCAGGGACTACAGGGAGGACTGTGCATGGTAGCTGGGGAACAAACGGAGAAGGTGAAGAGAAAGGTGGGCTGAAGTGTGGATTTTACGGGTCTGGAGGGCGCCGCCATTTTGAAGGTTTAAAAAGCAGCTTGACTATGTTGGATATTTAAAGAGACAGCACTCTTGCAGATTCCTGGGGCTTAAGAACATGTTCTGCTTGCCAGCAACCCCAAGGACACTCGGGACCTGAAAGACTGAAAAGGTATGAGATTCCTCTTTTTACTCTTATAACCCTACACCCGCTTGGTGAAGGGAGGTGTGGCCATCCCCCACTCCCACTTACCTTCTGGGCCTATAGGAACTCTATCACAGTCAAGTCAGTGTGCTCAGATGGAAACTGGGTGCCCTGCCCTGTCCTCCACTGATTATTTTTCCTCTCTTATTTTTATTTTTTGCTTTTTTTTTTTCTGGTGATTAGTTTGCTTGCATTTATCTGTTATAAAACAACTAATATTATTAATAATTTTGTCCTTTTTATTATTATTCTTAATCTTCCCCAACCAGGTCCGTGTTTTCAGCATTTTTTCTTTTCCCTGTGACTAGTTGAAATATATATATATATTTTTAATATAAGGTTTTTTTTTTTTTTTTTCTTAGCCCCCTTTTTTCTTGGGACTAACCCCATTCCCTGTTTTTCTCTTTGCATTTGTCCCATTTTTTTCTTCATTTATTATTCTCCTTCCCTACTTTTTTTTTTTTTTTCTTAGTGCCTTATCCCCAGATATTTCAGGTTTTCTTGTTCTTCTCTTCCCTATTTTCTTTTTTTAGTGACTACTCCTGTATGATTACATGGTGTGTTTTTCATCCATGTGCTTTTAGTTTTTTGATGGTTATTCAATTGTAATTTGTGTCTAACTTAGTGGGAGACAAAAACAGTCCCCTTCAGACACAACTACACCCACACTTCCTGAAACTTCACTTACTGAGTGAGAGCCACTACCTCTTTCTCCATCAATGGGCCAATGATAAAGAAAACAACAAGAAGAGCCTGAATCACCCTTGGCTACTCTTCACAAACAGTTAACAAAGATCTAAATACAGCAACGCTTCAATGCCTCAGAGACAACAGACCATCACAGTCCACACAAAGAAGCAGGATAAAGTGGTAGAAACAAGGGAGCAAGATACAGACCCAGAATACATCCATGAGGAAGAAGCAGCATTGGGACTCTCTGATAAGGAATTCAAAAGAATTATCTTTAGATATCTTCAAAGGATTGAGACACAGACCAAAGAAAACACAGAAAAAAGCCTACAAGAATTTTGGAAGAAAATACAAGAACAAAATGACAAAATAAATGAAAAATTAGAAATGATTCCAAATCTACAGATAGAAATCCAGAAGATTAAT
>NW_006921915.1:2356050-2357296 GCF_000298275.1 Orycteropus afer afer
CATTTCCTTTGCTGCTGTTGTTTTAGTATATGCTGAATATTTGTGCTTGTCCTCTTTTTTATTGTGATGTGAAGTTTTATCATTTTTCTTTGAGGTTACCCTATGATTTATAATTGTCTCCCCAAGTATAGAACAGCCCATTCTATTTTGCAACTCTCTTAACTTTCTTGTCATTTAGAAGTCCTGTAACTACACAGTCTTTTCCTTCTTTTTGTTTGTAGTTGTCCTTACTTGCCAATTGATGTCTCTGGTTCCCTGTTTACAATCTTGAAATCTCATTTTATTTTCACTATGTCCATAGTTTTTCCCTGTACTGCTTTCAGGATTCTGTCTTTGTCTTTGGTTTTGATGAGTTTGATGATGATGTGTCTTGGTGATTTTCTTTTGGGGTCTATCTTATTTAGAGTTTGTTGGACTTCCTGAATGGATATATCCTCATCTTTCATCATATCAGGGAAGTTCTCCTCTAGCAAATGTTGGAAAATTTTCTCAGTGGTTTTGTTTTTCTCGTCCTGTTCTGGAACTCCAATGATATGTAAGCTTTTCCTTTTGATGGTATCCCACATGAACCTTAGGCTTTCTTCATTATGTTTTGATTTTTTTTTCTGATTGATCCCTTTCCAAAGATGTATTCAAGTATTTGTCTTCAATCTCATTAATTGTGTCTTCCATTGCATCAATCCTATTGCTTTGCCCTTCCAATGTGTTTTCTATTTCTGATAATTTAGTATTAATCTTCTGGATTTCTATCTGTAGATTTGGAATCATTTCTAATTTTTCATTTATTTAGTCATTTTGTTCTTGTATTTTCTTCCAAAATTCTTGTAGGGTTTTTTCTGTGTTTTCTTTGGTCTATGTCTCAATCCTTTGAAGATACCTAAAGATAATTCTTTTGAATTCCTTATCAGAGAGTCCCAATGCTGCTTCTTCCTCATGGATGTGTTCTGGGTCTGTATCTTGCTCCCTTGTTTCTACCAATTTATTCTGCTTCTTTGTGTGGACTGTGATGGTCTGTTGTCTCTGAGGCATTGTGGTATTGTTGTATTTAGATCTTTGTTAACTGTCTGTGAAGAGCAGCCAAGGGTGATTCAGCTTTTCTTAGTGTTTTTTTTTATCATTGGCCCATTGTTGGAGAAGGAGGTAGTGGCTCTCGCTCAGTAAGTGAAGTTGCAGGAGGTGTAGTTGTAGTTGTTTCTTATGGGGACTGTTGTTGTATCCCACTCAGTTAAACACAAATTACAATTGA
>NW_006921915.1:2358256-2362830 GCF_000298275.1 Orycteropus afer afer
TTTCACGCAAATTCTTCTGCTAGTTGGGGTTTAGTACACTTCTATATCCTTCCTTTCAAGGCTCAGAGGTCCAGGATTATTTTCTGTGTCTGTGTTAATTGGTTTCCCTTTTCTTTGTTGAAGAGGGTCTGTGCAGTCTTTCTGCCCAGTCCGCCATCTTGCCCTAGATCTCCTTGAAGCATTCTTTGTGACAATGAATGCCATGCCATTCCTCTTCAAATTGTCATTTCTGGCATAGCAGATGATATGATTTTCAAACTCAAAATGGCCAAAAGCAGTCCATTTTAGCTAACTAATGCCTAAGATATCAATCTTTATGCATCCGTTTCATTTGTGACAACTTTCAGTTTTCCTACATTCATACACAGTACATTCCATGTCTCAATTATTAAGATGTTTGCAATTGTTTCTTCTCAGTTTGGTCATGCCACATCAGCAAATGGAGGTCCTGAAAGCTTTGCTCCCTTCAGGTCATTAGGGTTGACTCTACTTTGAGGAGGCAGCTCTTCCCTAGTTGTATTTTGAGTACCTTCAGACCTAAGGGGTTCATCTTCTTGCACTATGTCAGACAATGTTTCAGGGCTATCCATAAAGTTTTCAGTAGTACATCAGACAGTGTTTTACTGCTATTCATAAGGTTTTCACTGGCCAATTCTTTGAGAAGTGGATTTCCACTTCCTTCTTCTAAGCCTGTCTTAATCTGGAAACTGAGCTGAAACAATGGTGGCATAACCTCCAGCTTCAAGGAAATGTGTAAGCCATCACATTATGGCAAAGTGAAAAACAAGTAGTGGAGAAATCAATTACTAAAGATAAATTAAAAAAAAAAAAAAGTTTTAAAAAATATTCATTTCTAAATTATTCAGTAGTCCAACATAAAGAAATTAAAAATGCTTTGAAATGAAACTATGATAAGACTATACAAAATTAAGCTAGACAGCTTTCAAAGGGAAGTAAGAAAAAGAACAGTAGAGTAAGTATTAGAAAAGTAAAAAGAAAGAAAAATATAGAGAAATTAATCAAATAGGAAAAAAAAGAATACTGATACATGATACTAAAGACATAATTATTGGTTCTTTGATATACTAATAAATTAAAATTAAAAGATAATATGCTAATCAGTGATGCAGAGGAGATACAAGAATGAAGGTAAACACCCTTACATACACAATCCTACATTAACAGTAGTAACGAACATTAATCTATGGGTAGATACATAGGTGTTGTTGTTGTTGTTGTTGTTATGTGCCGTCGAGTCGGCCCCGACTCATAGCGACCCCTCCTTGGGTTTCCGAGGCAGTATCACTACGGAAGTAGGATTGCCCAACCTTCCTTCCGAGGAGTGGCTGGTGGGTTTGAACCGCCAGCCTTCTGGTTAGCAGGCAAGTGCTTTAGCCACTATGCTACCAGATACATAGGTAGATAGGCTAAATGATCAGGGATATCTAGGCAAAAGAGATTATACCCATTACCACACATGTTTGACAGATGATATTTCTACATACATACTTTATGCCCAGGAGGAACTCTGGTGGTATAGCACCTATGGTATTTCACTGCTAACCAGAGGACTGGTGGTTCAAACCCATCAGCTACTCCTCAGAAGGTAGGTTAAGAGGGAGCAAGTCATGATAACTTATTAGTCACAACCAAACACCTTGAAGGAGTGAGATCCTGGGCCTCAGGACCATAGTCACAGGGGACATCAAGTTCAATTGGTATAAAATACTACACAAAAACATTGTTCTATATCCTACATTGGTGTATAGCAATTGTGATCTTAACATCTTTCAAGTGGCACCCTAAGATGCCACAATTGGTCCTTCCTTGGCTGGAGTTGATGTTTCAAACCCACCATCCACTCTGCAGAAGAAAGATGGGGCAATCTACTTCCATAAAAATTTACCACCTTGGAAACCCAATAGGGGTCACTATGAGTCAGAATCTACTTGATGACAGTGAGGTGTTTTTTGTTTTTTGTTTTGTGTGTGTGTGTGTGTGTGTGTGTGTTTGTGTGTGTGTGTCTGTGTCTGTAGCAAAGAAGAATAAAGAAAATCAAAGGACTGGTGCACTCTGTGACCCTAAGCCTACATGTCCCTAACACCAGAAGTAGATGATACCAGTTTATCACTGTCAACAACGTGGAAAGGGATCAAAATAGGAGATCCTGGATAAAGCAGGGAAAAAAAAAAAATATGTGGAACAAAACTGAAAATCATAAAAAAAGCCAGTACTACTGGTCTGATATAGACTGGTGAGACACTTGAGACTACAGCCTCTAGTCACCCTGTGAGCTGTAATTGAACTCACTCCTGTGACTTCCAGACAATTGACAGGTCTATAAGGTGAACAATTACAACAAGTAGGTACACTCCTTAGAATAATCAACCATGGGAGATCAGAAGAGCAGTATTTGCATAGGGAGATAACTCACAGAGCAGGAAAACATGGAAAAGGTAACCAGAGGGAGGAACTGGGAAGAGATCTGTTATATTACAGGGATTTGCAATCAATGTCATGACACAAAACATTTATGAACTGTTGAATGGAAAAGGAATTTGCTCTGCAAACTTTCACCCAAATCACAATGAGAAGTAAAAATAAGTAAATAAATAAATAATAATTTAGAAAATCCCCCTAAAAATGTAATATGCTAAAGAACAGAGCTAGAAATTAAAAAAGAAAAAAATTAGATAGACTGTTTAAAATAAATCCCCCATCAATTTTATAGATATGCATCTGACAATTTAAATGAAATGCAAAAGTCCTAGAGAAATATGACTAAGTTTGAGTTTAAATGTCAGAATATTTGGTTCTTTAAATAGACCAATAATTAAAAACTTTATTCAAAACAATATAAAAAACTGATCAAAACTTTAAAAAATAAAATTCTATTAAAATTTCAAGAAATACATCATTCTAATTTATAGAATAATTTTGAAGAACAGCAGACATAAGAAAGACCTTCCTTTTATTTTTTAAGGCCACTCTGAACCCAAAACTAAAGCTTGAAATCATTATGAGAACATAATGCAATAATGCTGAACAAAATATCATCAAGCCAAATGCTATAACATGTAATGCACATTATAAATTATGACCTACTTTTATTTTAGAAACTCAGATTTACTCTAAATTTAAAGAAAATTAGTAAAATTCTTACATTAGCATACTAATAGAGAAAATGAGTATGTTAATTAAAATATAATTAATGTAATGGAGAAAAAGCAATGCCTCTTCATGATCAGAAAAAAAAAAAAAATAATAATAATCTTAACAAACCCAGATAAAAAGAAGATTTCCTAAACTTGTTAAAGTGTAGAATTCTTCCAAAAAAACAAACCAAACTCACTGCCATCAAGTTGATTCTGACTCATACTGACCCCATTGGGTTTCCTAGGCTCTAACTCTTGACAACTAACAACAACTCTTTGCAGAAGTAGACTGACCCATCTTCCTTCTGCAGAAGAGCTGGTGAGTTTGATCCACTGACCTTCTGGTTAATAGCCAAATGCCTTACCCACTACACCACCAGAGCTCCTATAGAATCCTTAAGAAGACTTTATTCGTGTTTATGACATATTAAAAAAATGACCCTTGAAATCTACAATAAGGCAACACATTTCACAATCATATAACCTGTCTACTCAACATATTTCAGAACCTAGCTAATGTTGCAAGATATAAAAAAGACAATAAAAATAAAAAAAAAAAATACAAGAATTGAAAAAGAATACTAGGGTCTCATTATTTTCAGATAATGTCTCCTTGTGTAACAGAGAATCTCAAGGCAGATACTTAAAAATTTATATTAGAATTAACCAAGCAGCTTGGTATAACAGCATTCAAACCAAACCAAACCCACTGCCCTCGAGTTGGAACTGACTTCTAACGATCCCTCCTTGGGTTTCTGAGGCAGAACCACTAAAGAAGTAGATGGCTCAACCTTCCTTCCGAGGAGTGGCTGGTGGGTTTGAACCTACAGATTTCTGGTTAGCAGTCAAAAGCCTTAGGCACTACGCCACCAGAGCTCCCAATATAACACCATACATAAAAAGACAAAAAAAAAAAAAAAAAAAAATCCTTTACCAAAACCATACGTACAAAACATAATGTGAAAAATATAATATTTGAGTGGAATAAACCAAAACCAAACTCACTACCATGAAGTCCATTCCAACTCCTAACAGCTCCCTTTGGATTTCTGAGACTATTCATCTTTATAGGAGCTCTGGTGGTATAGTGCCTAAGGCATTTGACTGCTAACCAGAAGACTGGCCATTCAAACCCACCAGCCACTCCATCTTTATGGAAATAGACTGCCCCATCTTCCTTCAGCAGTTCAGCTGGTGGGTTAGAATCAGTAACCCTTTGTTTAGTATCCAAATGCCTTATCCACTATGCTACTGCTCTCACTGTCCTAGAGAGGGATTCAACTAATAGTGACCCCTCCTTGGGTTTTCAAGGTAGTATTGCTATGGAAGTAGATCACCCAATCTTCCTTCTGAAGAGTGGCTGAGGGGTTTGAACCATCAGCCTTCTGGTTAGCAGTCATCTTATTATATTATATAAAT
>NW_006921915.1:2362980-2374494 GCF_000298275.1 Orycteropus afer afer
ATTGTTAGCTACCTTGAAGTTGACTCCAACTCATAGTGAAATTATATACAATAAAATGAAAGGTTGCCTGTTCATTTGTCATCCTCAAAATTTTTGGCACATTTGATTCTTGTTGGATTACTATGCCAATCTTTTTCACCAATGGTCTCAGACAATATTCTGTTAAATTTTTGGAAGTAGGTCATCAGATCTTTCTTTCCAGTATGTCGTTGTTTAGAAGCATAGCTATAACCTGTTCATCATGGGGGGACACTCTTACTTAAATATCAGTGGCACATCAACGTCATAATCACATGCGAAATATAACAGTACAATAAACTGACAGGTGGTATATATATATTCTATTTGTGTGTGTATGTGTGTGTGTCAATAGTATGCACATACATTCTAAAAAAAAAAAGATGTTTTTTAAAATATTTTAAATCTTTTTGGGGTGGCATAAAGTAAGACCAAATTTCACAAAGAGATAAATAATGTTCATGCATATTTTAGTTCTTCTCAAATTGATCAACAAGAATAATCATGGGCAAACTGACCCGCTAACAGATTTAAAGCAGGTCAAAGAGCCAAGAAAAACCTAGATATTGGTGGAGAAGAAAAAGAAAGCAAGACTTAGGATAGTATGGACACAGTGATAACAAATACATCAATAGAAGAGAAAGAGGAATTTTATAATAAATGACATAATATTTGTTATTTATATTCCATATGAAATTGTTTCCTTGACTCTTATCATACGAAACAATCAAATTCAGGTGATGTTAAATACTTGAAAATCAAAGTTATAGCTTGAAAGTATTAAAATATATTATAATTGAATACACTGTTGTTATTGTTGTTATGTGCTGTCGAGTCGGACCTGACTCATAGCGACCCCTCCTTGGGTTTCTGAGACAGTATCACTACGGAAGTAGATAGCCCTATCTTCCTTCCAAGGAGTGGCTGGTGGGTTTGAACCGCCAGCCTTCTGATTAGCAGTCAAGTGCCTTAGGCACTATGCTACCAGAGCTCCCTATTGAATATGCTAGAACTTCTTAAATAAGATTAGTAAAAAAAAAAAATTGCTATGATAAATGAGAAGATTGATTAAGTTGACATTAAATATAAATAAATCCATACATAAAATTCTGTTGAACCCATTAGATTACCTTAGACATTAGTAATCCCAAATTGTTGTTGACCTAACTAATGTCAGTACCCCAAATAGACAGCAGAATCACAGAATGCACAAAACCAGATATAGACTGTAGGGGAACTACATGAATTAAGAGAACGATGCTGGCTGGATTTCCTGCTTACCTTTATGTGATTGGTGGAATTAGAGAAAAGAAAATAAAAGACTGATAGCCATGGTAGGGAAGTTAGGTAATGAACTGTAGATTTCAGAGAAATGTGAAGTGACCAGTCCAGTCTTTCATTGACAACTGACATTGAATTCTTTTGCTTAAGGATAATTTATAAAATATTCATTGTTTCAATGTTAAAATGGTACTTGTCCCCATGGTGTATTTCAAGAAATAAAAAAAGTGAAAATATTTTACTACCAAATCTGCAGCAAGTGATGACTATGAACTGCTAGATCAAAATTACTATCAGAAAATAAATACTTTTTATAAATTATGGCTGTTTTACAAAATGATTTTTCTTTGCTAAAAACTTAATCTGTATAATACATATTTTATGTAATGATAAAAAGAAGAAAAATCTCATTACCTGAGAACTTTCCCCTTGTTTAATGAAGATTATGGTGTTTTGCGCTTTTTGTTTTCAAAATTATCATAAAGTGAGTTTAATATTTAAAAATATATGTATATATTTATACATATATAAAGACAAGGAGCTCTGGTGGCATAGTGCTTAAGGTATTTGACTGCTAAACAGAAATCTGGCAGTTCAAACCCACCAGGCATTCCTTGGAAGGAAGATTGGGAAATCTACTTCCGTAGAGATACTGCCTCAGAAACCCAACAGGGGGTCGCTATGAGTCAGATCCAACTCAATGTCAGTGAGTTTTTGAGTTTTATATAAAGACATGTATATTAGAATATAATTACATGTTTTATAATGCATTCTCTTTTTAAATGTTGCAAAACTGAAATTTAATTATGATTTTTCAACCTCTTTTGCTGAAAGCATACATGGTAGGCACTAATTAAATGAGAAATATTTCTCCCAACATGATAGATTTAATTTTGGGGACATTTATTCATATTGTTCCTTTTACATATCTCAGAAAAAAATAAAATCAAAGTAGAGAATATCTGGAAAAACTTGCAAAATATAATATGAAAAAAAGGCAACGTGTTTTTTGCCCCACATCTATGTTGTTGTTGTTAGGTGCCATGGAGTCAGCTCCAACTCACAGCAACCCTATGCACCTCAGAACAAAACACTGCCTAGTCCTGTGCCAGCCTCACAATCCTTGATATTCTTGAGCCAATAATTGCAGCCACTGTGTCAATCCATCTCTTTGAGGGTCTTCCCTTTTTCATTGATCCCCCACTTTACCACTCATGATATCCTTCCCCAGGGAATGGTCTCTTTTTGACAACATGATCAAAGTAGGTGATACAAAGTTTGACCATTCTCATTTCCAAGGAGCATTCCAACTGCACTTCTTCCAGGATAGATCTGTTAGTTTTTCAAGCAGGTCATGGCACCTTCAATATTCTTTGCCAACACCACAATTCAAAAGCATCAACTCTTCTTTGCTCTTCGTTATTCATTGTCCAGCTTTTACATGCATATGAGAGGACTGAAAATGCCATGTCTTGGGTTAGGCACATCTTAGTCTTCAAAGAGACTTTGCTTGGAAAATTTCTCTCAGAAAGATCAACACAAGGCCGATCCCAAATGTCCAAACTACCGGGCCACTCCCATCATTTCAGACATTAATTCCTCCTCCTCCTCCCAGTAATTTCCCCTGTCTTAGGGTTCTGTATTTCACTGCATTGCCTCACAGAACTCACAGACACCCAAGGGTTCATCTCACGTAGTAGTGGTGGAGGCTGGCAGGGGGCGAGTCCCAGGTCCATGACGAGTCCTCCATGTCTGGAGGATCCTCCCAATTCTCAGGGTTTGATGAACTTTGATTAGTAGATCAGATGACGGCTGCTGTCCCACAAATCCAGGGGTGATATGAGGATGAGCCAAAACACAAAACCAGAGCAAGAGGAGGGTGAACCTTCCCAGGCGATTAATAGGTATACCCTCGAGAAAGCTAAGGGTGGTGATTTGAATTATACCTTCCAACAAGGCAGGACTCAAGATACATTCCACCTGGGTTGCTCCAACAGAGATAACCTAAGTGGATGGCTTTAACAATCAGCAGCTCAAGGCAAATCTCATCACAGAACCAGTTGCCAGAAGACTACTACCAGCTGCTCAGCCAAGTTGATACCTGACCTTAACTCTACACCAACCCAAACAGGCATGGATAATAAGATTTACAATACATCACATAATGGAGGACAATGGCTAGAAGGGCCACATCAAGCAATTCACCACAGACTTCTTTGCTCTTCAACACTTTAAAAAGTTCTTTTGCAGCGGATTTGCCCATAGCAATATGTCATTTGATGTCTTGAATGCTGCTTCCATCGGTGTTATTTGTGGAAACAAGTAATATAAAATCTTTGACAACTTCAATGTTTTATCCATTTACTGTGATGTTGTTTCTTGGTTCAGTTGTAAGGATTTTTATTTTTTTCTTTATGTTGAGGTATAATCCATACAGCACAGTCATCTTCACTTTCAGGATGCAAAGTTGTGTCATCTTCATATTGCAGGTTGTTAATGAGTCTTCCTCCAGTACAGATGCCATGCTCTTCATATAGTCCACCTTCTCGGATTATTTGCTCAGCATAGAGATTGAATAAGTATGGTGAAAGGATACACCCCTGATGAGCTCCCTTCCTGATTTTAAACCATGCAGTATCTTGTGCTGTTTGAACAGCCTCCTGATCTATGTACAGGTTCCTCATGAGCACTATTGTACTGGAATTCCCATTCTTCATAATGTTATCCATATGTTATGATCCACACAATAAAATGCTTTTGAATACTCAATAAAACACAACTTACAGTGTCCCTGTTTACAACAAAATGAAACACTGCCAGGTCCTGCAGCAGCTTCACAATCGAAGTCCATTTGACAGCCCTGTGTCATTACATCTCACTGAGTCTTCCCCTTTTTCACTGACCCTCCACTTTACCAAGTATGATATTTTTCTCCAGGGAACATTCTCTTTTGAAAACATGACTAAAGTAGGTGAGGTGAAGTCTGGCCATTCTCATTTCCAAAGAGCATTTTGGTTGTAGTTCTTCCAGGACAGATTTCATAGTTCCTCTGGCAGTCCATGTTACTTTCAGTACTCTCTGCCAGCACCACAACTTAAAAACATCTTCTCAGTGTTATCCATAATTTGTTATGATCTACAC
The DNA here is from genome assembly GCF_000298275.1 of Orycteropus afer afer. Classification (NCBI taxonomy): domain Eukaryota; kingdom Metazoa; phylum Chordata; class Mammalia; order Tubulidentata; family Orycteropodidae; genus Orycteropus; species Orycteropus afer. The sequence goes on from NW_006921915.1 coordinate 2,367,421, forward strand.
AGTCAGATGCTTTTCCATAGTCAATAAAACACAAGTAAACATCTTTCTGGTATTCTTTGCTTTCAGCCAAGATCCATCAGACATCAGCAATAATATCCCTTGTTCCACATCCACTTCTGAATATAGCTTGCATTTCTGGAAGTTGCCTATCGATATACTTCTGCAATCATCTTTGGATTATCTTCAGAAAGATTTTACTTGTGTGTGATATTATTTGATAATTCCCACATTCCATGGGATCACCTTTCTTGGAATAGGTACAAATATGAATTGTTTCCAGTCATTTTGCGAGGTAGCTGTCTTCCAAATTTCTTGGCATAGACAAATGAGTGCCTCCATTGCAACATCTGTTTGTTGAAACATCTCAATGGCTGTTCAATTAATTCTTGGGGTCTTGTTTTTTGGCCAATTCCTTCAGTGCTACTTTGAATTCTTTCTTCAATACATTGGTCCTTGATCATATAACAACTCCTGAAATAGATGAACATCGATCAATCCTTTTTGGTACAGTGACTGTGTGCATTCTTCCAATCCTGTTTTGGTGCTTCCTGCATCATTCCATATTTTAACCATAAAATCTTTCAATATTGCAACTTGAAGCTTGAATTTTTCTTTTGTTCTTCTAGCTTAAGAAATTCCAAGTGTGTTCTTCCCTTTCTGTTTTCTAACTTCAGGTCTTTACACATCTCATTATAATAATTGACTTTGTCTTCTTTAGCTGTTCTTTGAAATACTCTGTTCAGATCTTTTATTTCAACATTGCTTCCATTTGCTTTAGCTACTCCTCATTAAACAGAAAGTTTCAGAGTCCCTTCTGATATACATTTTGGTCTTTTGTTTCTTTCCTCTCTTTTTAATGACCTTTTGCTTTCTTCATGGGTGATATTCTAGATGTCCTCCCACAATTCGTCTGGTTTTCAGTCATCAGTGTTCAATGCATTAAATCTACTCTTCAGATGGTCTATAAATTCAGATGGGATATAATCAAGGTCATATTTTGGCTTTTATGGACTAATTTGAATTGTCTTCAGCTTCTACTGGGACTTGCATATGATTAACTGAAGGTCCCAGAGTTAGATCCTGGCCTTGTTTTGCCTGAAGATATTGCCTAACTATCAGCTAAGTTTTCTAGTTCTGTCATAACAGAAATACTACCAGATAATAGCTTTAGAAACATAAACTTATTTTCTCATAGTTTAGGATGCAACAAGTCCAAATTATTAGTGAAAGCTCTAGGGGAAGGTTTTCTCTCTCTGTTAACTCTTGGGGAAGGTCCTTGTCTCCTTTCAACATCTATGGGTGAAGCATCCCTTAGAGATGACTATATGTCTTGGCATCAATATTCCCCTAGGTATAGGAATTTCCTAGCATAGGGACCCCTAATCTGAAGAACATACTCCAATAAAAGATCTTCTTCTTGGTGATAGTAGGTCTCTCAATCTCATCTTCCTTCACTCTCATTTTATCGCTTGTAAGAGAAAATGCAGGTCCTTTCCAGGGGAATTGTCCTTACATAGGATCAGAGATGTGAACAAATTTACTGTGAGGTTTCCACACTAATCCCTTTACAACTGATTGGCTGATCACATCAGATCACATCAAGGGAGGTGGTTTCATCATTACATTACTGCCAAACCAGTGAGCATCATGGCCAGCCAAGTTGATACAAATTTTGGGAGGACACAATTCAATCCATGACACTTAACTAATATAATAATTCCTTGAATCTTCATTGACTCTTTTCAATTACCCAAAATTATGAATTTAAAAATTTTAGACTCAGGAGAAATCTAAATGATAGAGATCTAAAATCAATTCAATTATCACAAAAATCTAAATATTATCTGCAAAATACAAAACTGCATACGAAATTATCAACAATATCCTTAAGAAAATACTTTCCAAATAATAAGTATATAATAAATATATAATGGCTATATCTCAGCTAGTCTTCTAAGAATGCTAATATCTTTACTTATGAGAATTGAATAAATATACATGTACAGGTATGCATCACGTAATGTCCATTCAGTCAATGTCCAACAATTTATAAGTCTATGGTTCCATAATATTTTTTGTTTTCTTTTTTAAAGATAAAGAAGCTCTCCTTGTGTTTATTATTTCCTCCTAATGGTGTTAAAGTTTTCGGTGGCCAATTTTTTTGTGAGTGGGTGACCCCACCTTTCTTCCCAGTCCGTCCTAGTATGGAAGCTCCACTGAAACCTGTGCACCATGAACATACTTATTCATTGCTCTTGAAGAAGAACTTGGCATCAAGATGGGAGGAAGACTCATTAACAACCTGTAATATGCAAATGACACAACTTTGCTTCCAGAAAATGAAGGTGACTTGAAGTTATTTCCTGATGAAGATAAAAGACTACAGTCTTCAATTTGGATTACACCTCAACATAAAGAAAATGAAAATCCTCACAATTGGACCAATAAACAACATCACAATAAATCGAGAAATCATTGAAGTTGTCAGGGATTTCATTTTTTTAAGATCCACAATCAACACCCATGGAAGTAACAGTCCAGAAAATAGATTCTTATTGCACTTATTGCAAATCTACTGGAAAAGATCTCTTTAAAGTGTTGAGGAGCAAAGCTGTCACTTTGAAGAGTAATGTGTGTGTAACCCAAATACCATATGAATATGGTATTTTCATATGCCTTATATGCATATGAAAGCTTGACAATGAATAAGGAAACAAAAAGGAAAAAAATAAATAAAGCCTTTGAAATGTGGTGTTGGTGAAGAGTACTGAAATTCTCATGGATTTCCAGAAGAACAAACAGATCTGTCCTGGAAGGAGTGCAGGCAGACTGCACCTTAGAAGTAAGAGTGGTCCAATTTGTCTCATTTACTTAGGTCATGTTGTCAGAAGGGACCAGTACCTGGAGAAGTCTATCATATTTGGTAAAGTAGAGGGTCAGTGAAAAGGGGGAAGACTCTCAAGGAGATAGATTGACACAGTGGCTGCAACGATGGGCTCAAGCATAAGCAGGGATTATGAGGATGGGCACTGTTTCCTTTTGTTCCACACAGGGTCCTGTGAGTCAGAGCCAACTGGAAAGCACTTAAGAACAACAGCAACAAATGGTTTCAAAGACCTCCAAACTCCAGAATGAACGTGCAGTGGAGCTCCAGGATGTATCCCAAACCCTACAACACCTCATCCTTCACTTTATCCTTCCTGTCCTCCTGGTTTCATTCACTTACCCAGCTGTCATGAAGCCTTTCACTCCCAACAGTAGCAGCATAGCATCTGCTGCAGCTCCTTCTCTCAGGCCAGGAGCATGGTAGTGCTGGTTTAGCCCAGGATGCTTGTGGTGACTGCTGATGATCAAGAAGCTGCTGCACCTACAGGGCACCTGACCTTGCACGCCAACCATTTCCTCACTCTTTCCCTCAGGCACTCCTCCGAACACTCCCACCTATCTACTCCTACTCTTCCTCCAACCATCACTGCTGACCAAGCCCCCACCAATCGCCCACTAACCCCTCACAGCCCATCAGTGCCCCACCCTTCATTAACTTCCCCACCCCCACCCCCACCCCCCTCAACCTCCCCACCTCCGTAAATACTCCCCTAATCCATCTATAAGAACAAGCACAAAGTACTGATCTGGGTTCCTGCTCAGGTGCTGCCTGGCCTGATGCCACACCCAGGAAGGCCAGCCTTCTGTGTTCAGTGGATACAGCTCTGAGTTTTTTTTTTTTTTTTTCCTGTCAGCTCCTGATAAGGTTTTAATATAAGAGGCTTTATGGTGATTTAACTACAGATAGTAGGAACATACCTGTATATAATATAGTGTTAACACATTGCTCAAATCACATAATGTCCTATTTCATAAGATGTACTGTGGATTGTAAAGGTCACATACATGAATATGTTATATATGTTATAGATGCATATACGTATGTAAATAAATCATATCTTCACATTACACATGAAACCCTTGATTAGTTTCTCACTATTTTAGATTAAATATATACACTAAACACTTGTTTTTCAGCATACATGTTACCTATTAAAAGTTAAAAACTTAATTTTAAGGTTCTGCTAAATTTTGTTTTAAATTTACACTTTTCAGGGAAAAACTTGCAATTAAGTTGTATTTTCTTTGAAATTCTAAAGTTTGCTTTTTCAAAAGAATAATGAAAATCACCTGAGAATAATAGATGAACTAAAGTTTTGTAATTGTAGAAAGGGTTGTTTTCAACAAGCCTACCTAAAATGCACACAAATTTCAACTTTCATTTTGATGATTTAGTATTACACTATATAGTCCTTTCAACACACCTCTTAGATGTTCATTCAGGGCTCTTCATGGTAAATACTTAACCACTACCCCACCAGAATTCCTTCTATGACAAAAAGGACAACAAAATAATGAGAGTTACCTGTTTTTCTCTGATACATGTGTGCACATATATGTGTGCATATTTTGCTCATGAGCTAGATGATAATAGCCCATTTTAGAATAAAATAGTCATGATCATTTAAGATGAGATTTGAACAACTAATTTTACTGATTGAAAATGTCACTTGAGTCAGTCATGGTCTTTTGTAAACATCTCCCAAGCTACATAGTACAACATGACTATAATGGAGTAATCATTGTGATGCAATAAATATATATGCTTTTAAATTTGCTAGTGGGAAACTGAAGACAATAGAAAATTGTCCAAAACAGAACAAAATGAAAATGGATTACACAAATTAATCAGTTAGTTCCACTGATATTATGATCATGTTTTTTATATGAATATTCTCATTACCATGCAATCCCAGTAATGTGTAGATTTTTCCATAGATGGTGCACTATTGCATCCCTCAGGTGTGTACATCTTCAGTCAGGCATGGAGTGAATGAGTTTTCTGATAGGAAACCTGAACTCTAAATTAGCAAGAGAAATAGGAAATATCTGTATTTTTCTTTGTATTCATCTCTTGGGCTGAGATTCTCTGGAAAATATATATCATCAGCACAGGCTTCTGAGTGTCGAGTAATAAGAAATCAATTGCCTCAAGGAGGAAAGGCAAAAACATGTCTGAAATGAGGCCAAAAAATACTAGAAAATAAGTTATTATTTGTAAGATAGGATGTCTTCTTTTACATTTCTTTTTTTTTCATATTATTCTCAAGTGTTTTCTAGCATACAGTGTTAGGGGATTGGAAGAGGGAAAACAATAACGGTCTAGGTGCTAGAGAGTAACAAGTACTAACTACCTTGTTGAAACACCTTTCCTGAAGTCACTGATGTTATGGTGACAAATGGAAAAGAGAGACCTCCGAAGTAAAGAGAATTCTGGAGTCAATGTTTTGAGGTAGAGCTGCCCATCCCCATTTGGAAAGTCTTCTTCTAGAAGCAAGGTTTTATTTTATTTGATTTGATTGATTTTATTTTTTAAGGTAAAACATTTACTCAAAATAAATTTTTTCAAGAATAATTTGGAATTTTTTTTTTCTTTTAGATAAAATTGCAAAAACTGGATTTTGACACCCCTGTTATATATATAAGAGATCCTAGCCTGATTTATTTTTGGGTTCACCACACAGTTTGTCAGTTTGATTCATAACATAGGTAGATCTGATTAAGTGTTTTAAATTCTTATTTTTTGTTCACAGTCATCTACCAAACAATCAAAATTCTTTTTTTCCAATATTTCCCCTTGTTTTTTTCCTACTGCAGTGAGAAATGCTGAGAAATTAAAGTATCTTTCCCTCATAAATTAGTTTGCAGAGATTTCAGTAAATCTATCAAGCTCTTCCAGGCTTTAGATTTCCCACTCAGAACTAATCTCAGTATATCTTCAGAACAATAATGAATTATTTATGTGTGATGGATGTGAGTCTATGGTCTTGTAAAATACAGATCTCCCACTTCTATTATAGGTACTATATAAAATATTCAAGCCTAGTCAAATATTAGCCAAGATCAGAAATGTTTCAAATACAAAATATTTCATGCTATATTTCATATATAATATGAAATACAAAATATATTTCATGCTATACAACTGAAAACCAAATCTATTGCCATGGAGTTGATTCCCACTCATAGAGACCTTACAGGATAGACTAGAACTGACTCATAAGATTTTCAAGGCTATACCTCTTTGCAGAAGAAGACTGTAACATCTTTCTCCCACAGAGCAACTGGTGGGTTCAAACTGCCGATGTTATGGTTAACAGCCAAGCACTTAATCACTACACCTCTAGAGCTCCTTTTCATGCTATATAGATGAAAAAATAAGGAAAGAATAATCTATATATGCATACAAATTAAAATATATGAAGGTATCCATTTCACACGTAGTGATATCCAGTTAATACATAATCGCACTAGAAGCGTAGTGCCTAAGGCACTTGACTGTTAACCAGAAGGCTGGCAGTTCAAACCTACCAGCCACTTCTCGGAAGGAAGGTTGGGCAATCTACTTCCAAAGTGATACTTCCTTGGAAACACAAGGAGGGGTCGCTATGAGTCAGTCCGACTGGATGGCACATAACAACAACAACATTTTCCATTTAATATGCTCCTACTAGAATCATGGGCACGTGAAAACAAGTGAAAAAAAGTTTCATTAGCTGGTTAATAATTAATTAGTTTCTCTAAAAACCAAGCCAAACTCAGTGCCGACTTATCGCAACCTTCATTGGATTTCCAAGGCTGTATATCTTCACAGAAGCAGACTATTTCATCTTTCTTACATGGAGAGGATGATGGGTTTGAACCAGCTACTTTTTGTTTGTTGTTGTTAACAGTCAGGCAGGGAGTGAATGAGTTTCTGCATTAACCACTATACCACCAGGGCTCCTTAATGAGTTTCTGTTGATGATCCTTATTTATTTTAGAAAGAATAAAATGTTATTTTCTTGTTTCAAAGTATAACACATATGAGATTGTTAATAATAGTGTTGATTTAATGAGAATTTCCTTGCATGAAGTCTTTAGAGTGTTTCAAATGAGTGAATCCTTGGTATATCTATATATGTAAAATATAATATAATCACATTTAGGAATTTCAATACATATGTATTTTACAATTACTATATATAT
>NW_006921915.1:2375041-2382705 GCF_000298275.1 Orycteropus afer afer
TATATATATATCAGAGTACATACACACATTTTCTTCACCCAAGTAAAATACCATGTCAAATGCCATTGAAAGTAAACAAATATGATTTTAATAACCTTGCATTTGAAATTGACCTCAAATATCCATTACACTGGCATTTATGGAGAAGTTTCTGTCTGTGAAATCTAGCAAGGCCCTGAGAATGTAAATATGAGTAAGGCATATTCACTGCTCTTGAAGAAAGGAATCTCTAATGAGGAAGACATAAATATTGATTAATTAGCATAATAGATTCTAATGAGTGCTATACTAGAATTATAATAAAAATAATTATAGACATATCTTAAGACATTGACTGTTTCTTTGAAAATGATTCACCAAAGAGATGTCTTTTGTGTTGTTATGGTAGGGTGAATAGGCTTTCTTGAAAAGGAAATTCCATCCCAATTGAAGACTAAACACTATGTGCTAACATCTGGATTCATATTCAACTTTAGCTACTTCTTAGATGTGAACTCAAACAAGTTCTAAGGTAAGAAAAATCTGTTTTTTGATCAATATCCACATCTCAAAAATATGGGTAATATTAATACTTACTTTATATAATGTAGTTAAAATATCTAGACTATGTCCTGTGATATGATTAGATCTCAACAAATATGAACTACTACCAGCCACTCCTTGGAAGAAAGACTGGGCAATCTGCTTCCATAGAGATACCACCTCAGAAACTCAAGGAGGGTTCTCTATAAGTCAAAATAAACTCCATGGCAATGATTTTTTCTTTTTCAATATTATTACGTTATTATTTTAATGCAATGCCTAAGGTATTTGACTGCTAACCAAAAGGCTTGGGGTTTAAACCCACCAGCCACTCCTAGGAAGAAAGATTGGGCAATCTACTTCCATAGTCATATTGTCTCAGAAATCCAAAGATGGGTCGCTATGGGTTGGAAGTGACTCAACAGCAGTGACTTTTTTTTTTTGAACACTAACTACATTGCTGCAGGTTGCAATTTCAGCACTGCCTCAGTTCAGTTATTTTTCCTGACTTTGGAGTTCAGGAAGGTGTTTCACAGTCATTGCTCTGCTAGTTTTGTTATATATTTTTAATTTCTTTTCTAGCATCAGGAATACTATTCTGATCCTACGTACAAGAGCTTAATTTGTACTCTTATTTTAATACATCTTTCCCTGATTATTTTCTTGCCACCTTGCCCTGATGATTTAACCATATTTGCCATGCATTATATTAGGTTTTAACAGAACAAGGAGACACTGGATAGTTTAAAATCAGGAAGGGAGTAAAGCAGGATTGTATCCTTTCACCTTTCACTGTATGCTGAGCAGATAATCAGAGAAGCTGGACTATATCAAGAAGAATGTGGTATCAGGATTGGAGGAAGAATCATTAACCACCTGCGATAAGCTGACGACACAACTTTGCTTGCTGAAAATGAGGATGACTTGAGGCACTTACTAATGAAGATTGAAGAATACAGTCTGCAGTATGGCTTACATCTCAATATAAAGAAAACAAAAATTCTCACAACTGGACCTATAAGTAGCATGACAATAAATTGAGAAAAGACTGAAGTTCTAAGAGACTTCATACTGCTTGATTCTATAATCAACACCAGGGAAAGCAGCAGTCAAGACATCAGATGACGTATAAAAACCAAACCAAACCAAACTGACTGCCATGGAGTTGGATTCAACTCATAGCAACTCCTCCTTGGGTTTCCCAGGTGGTATCACTATGGAAGTAGATTGCCCAACCTTCTTTCCGAGGAGTGACTGGTGGGTTTGAACTGCCAGCCTTCCGTTTAGCAGCTAAATGCCTTAGGCACTACACCACCAAAGCTCATAGAGCACTGGGAAAATGGCTGCCAAAGACCTCTTTCAAGTGCTGAAGAGCAAAGATGACTCCTTGTGGAATAAGGTGCACCTGACACAAGCCATGATAATTTCAATCACCTCATATGCATGTGAGAGCTGGACAATGAATGAGGACAACCAAAGAAGAACTGATGCTTTTAAGTTGTGATGCTGGTGAAGAATGCTTAGAGTACCATGGACTACTAAAAGATCTAACACATCTTTCCTGGAGGAAATGCAGCCAGAATGCTCCTTGGAAACGAGCATGGCCAGACCTTGTCTCACCTTCTTTGGTCACGTTGTCAGAAAGGACCATTTCCTGGGGAAGGATCTCATGCTTGGTAATGTGGAGTGTTGTGGAAAGAGGGCAAGGCCCTCAATGAGATGGATTGGCACAGTGGCTGCAGCAATGGGCTCAAGTATAGCAAGGATCATGGAGCTGGCACGGAACTGGATGGCATTTTGTTCTGCTGTCCATAGGGTCACTGTGAGTCAGAAACAACTTCATGACACCTAACAACAACAGCATATTAGGTTCTGGGAGTGCCATGATAAGCATAACACACAATATGTTTTCGCTTCATAGACCTTAACATGTAGTAGTTCTTGTCGTTTCCATAGAGTCAGCTTCAACTATGGCAGCCTTATGTATGTCATGGTCAAACATTGCCCAGTCTAATGCTTCTTTATGATTATTGGTATGTTTATGTATATTGTTTTGCCTATTGTTTAGTGCCTTCTAACCTATTGAGTTCATCTTCATGGACTATTCTATTGTGATATATAAGGTTTTTCTTGGCTAATTTTCAGAAGTAGATTCAAGGCCTTTGTTCCCAGCCTGTCTTAGTTTGGGAGCTCTGCTGAAACCTGTCCACCACGGGTGATCATGCTGGTATGTGAAATTCTGGTGACATCATTTTCAGCATCTCAGTCTATAATAGGTAGATAGGAAAAGGTGAGAGATTACAGGGAAAGATGATGTTAAGGAATATTGATGAGATTTGAAATACAATTTGGAATTCATAGGGTAAAGGGATGAGAGAGTATGACAGGTAAAAATTTCAAGAAAACTCATTATGGCTGAAATGAGTGAAGTGTTGTTGGTAAATTCCATCAAGTTTTCTCTGACTCATAGTGACCCTATGTACAAAAGAATGAAACACGGCCCAGTCCAGCACCATCCTCACAATCTTTCCTGTACTTGAGCCCATTGTTGCAGCCATTGTGTCAATCCATCGTGTTGAGGATCTTCCCCTTTTTAGCTGACACTCTACTTTACCAAGCGTAATATCCTTCTCCAGGGAATGGTCCCTTCTGACAACATGACCAAAATATAGGAAATTAAGTCTGGCCTTTCTCACTTCTAAGGAACTTTCTTGCTCTACTTCTTCCAGTACTGACTTGTTTGTTCTTCTGGCAGTCCATATATTTTCAGTATTCTTCACCAACACTACATTTCAAACGCATAAACTTTACTTCAGTTTTCCTTATTGATTGTCCAGCTTTCACACATGTATGACATGATTGAAATATCCATGGCTTGGGTCAGGCACACCATAGTCCTAAAAGTGACATCTTTGCTTCTTAACACTTTAAAGAGTTCTTTTGCAACATATTTGGCCAGAGCAATACATCACTTAATTTTTTCACTGCTGCCTCCATAGTTGCTGATTGTGGATCCAAGTTAAATCAACTTCTTGACAGCTTCAATAGTTCTTCCATTTAATGTGATGTTTCGTATTAGTCCAGTTGTGAGGATTTTTGTTTTCTTTTTGTTGAGGGATAATCCATACTGAAGATTTTAGTCTTCATCACTTTGATCTTCATCAGTAAGTGCTTCAAGTCATCTTCATTTTCAGCAAGCAAGGTTGTGTCAGGTTATTAATGAGACTTCCTCTAATCCTGAGGCCTTATTCTTCTTCCTAAATTACAGCTTCTTGGATTATTTTTCAACATACAGATTGAATAAGTATGGTGAAAGTATATAACTATAATGAACATCTTTACTGATTTTAAGCTGTGTAGTATCCCGCTCTGTTTGAATGATAGCCTCTTTGTCCAAACAAAGGTTCCTCATTAACACAATTTTGTGTTCTGGAATTCCAGTTCTTCCCAATGTTATACATAACTTGCTGTTATCTACACTGTCAAACCAAAAAACAAAACAAAACAAACAAACAAACAAACAAAAAACTCACACTGTCCAGTCAGATCTGACTTATAACGACCCTAACTTGGGTTTCTGAGATAGTATCACTATGGAAGTAGATTGCCCAACCTTGATTCCAAGGAGTGACCAGTGGGTTTGAACTGCCAGCCTTCTGGTTAGCAGTCAATTGCCTTAGGATTATCCCACCAATTCTTACAGAACATACAAATACATTTCTAGAAACATTGTCTGCCAACCCTACACATGGTCATAGGTCCACTTGCCACTGCATAGCCATACCTAATCTTTCAGCCCATTCACCCATCTATCCACTCAAAGATCAATGTTTGCCAGGATTGAAAATGCAGTACTTTATTTTCAAAGGGTTCATCTTTGTTGTCTGTACCTCCCATGCACCTCGCTATGTCTTCTTCCTTAGTGCCTCCATGTTGATCACTCACATTTGATACATTTCTCAATACTTGTCTCTACCTAACAGTGTTCCCTCCCCTTCCTTCCCAACCTTTGGTAACCAACAAAGAAAATTTATTTCCATAAATAAAACTTTCCTTGACTTTTTACAATAACATACTAATACAATATTTGTCCTTCTTTGATTGACTTATTTTACTCAGCATAATGTCCTCCAAATTCATCCACATTATGTGGTGTTTTGCAGATTCTACATTATTCTTTCGTGTGGCATAGTATTCCATTGTGTTTATGTACTATAGTTTAGTTATCCATTCTTCTGTTGATGGGCATCTAGGTTGTTTCCATCTTTTTGGTATTGTAAAGAGTGCTGTGATGAACATAGGTGTTGTTCATTATCTGTTCTTGTCCTGGCTTTCACTTCTTTATGATATATACCTAGTAATGGAAAGGCAGGGTCAAATGGTATTTCTAATTCCAACTTTTTAAGGAATTGCCATATTGTTTTCCACAGTGGTTGTATCATTTTACAGTCCCACCAGCAGAACATGAGAGTCTCAATCTCTCCACGTCTTTACTAGCATTTGTTATTATCTCTTTTTTTGAACTTTGCCACTAGTGCTGGGGCAAGATGGTATCTCATTGTTGTTTTGATTCACATCTCTCTAATGGCTAATGGGGAGCTCTGGTGGCTTAGTGCTTTCGGCATTTGACTGCTAACCAGAAGGCTGGCCGTTTGAACCCACCAGTCAGTCCTTGGAATCAAGGTTGGACAATATACTTCTGTAGTGATACTGCCTCGGAAACCCAAGGAGTGGTAGCTATGAGTCAGATCTGACTTGACGACAGTGGGTTTAGTGTTTGGTTTAATGGCTAATGATCATGAATATTTCTTCATGTGTTTGTTGACCACTTGAACATCCTCCTTGGTGAAGTGTCTATTCATGTCTTCTGCCCATTTTTTAATTGGATTATTTGTATTTTTGTTGTTGTGGTGTTGGGGTTTTCTATAAATTTTAGAGATAAGTCCGTTGTCAGATATTTCATTGCCAAATATTTTTCCAAATCTGTACTTTCCCTTTTGACTCTTTTGGAGATGTCTTTGGAAGCACATAGAAACTTAATTTTTAGAAGGTTTCATTCATCTAGTGTATCTTCTGCTGTTTGTGAATTTTAGGTTATGCTTGATAATCTATTTATGTATTGGGGCCCCCAAATTTGCCCCTAGTTTTTCCTTGAAGAACTTATAGTTCTTAAACTTATAGTTTTAGGTTTCACATTTAAGTCTTTGATCCATCTGCAGTTAGTTTTTATGGATGTTGTGAGAAAGAGACCTTGGTTCATTTTTCTGCAAATGGCTATTCAGTTTTGGCAGCACCATTTGTTAAACAATCTCTTCCTCACTTAATGGGTTTCCATCCTTTGTCAAAGATCAGCTGACCATAGGTCAATGGATCTATTTCTAGGTTCTCAATTCGATTCCATTGGTCTATATATCTGTCGTTGTACAAATACTAGGCAGTTGTGACTACTGTGGCTGTATAGTAGGTTTTGAGATCTGGGAGTGTGACATCTCCTACGTTGTTCTTCTTCAATAGTGCTTTGTTTGTCTGAGGTCTCTTTCCTTTCCATATAAATTAGTGATTTATTTTTACATACCATTAAAGAATGCTGATGGGATCTGGATTGGGATTGCATTGAATATATAGATTGCTTTGAGTAGTATTGACATTTTCACAATGTGAATCTTCCTTTTCACAAGCATGGTATGTTCTTCCATTTATGTAGACCTCTTATGTTTTCTTGAAACAGTTTTTTGTAGTTATCTTTTTTACAGGTCTTTTGTGTCCCTGGTAAGATTTATTCCCAAGTATTTTATTTTTTTGATACCTATTGTAAATGGCATTGATTTCCTCATTTCTTTTTCAGCAATTCCTTTGCTGGTGTAGAGGAATCCAACTGATTTTTCGATATTGACCTTGTATCCTGCCACTATACTAAATCTCTCAATCAGTTCCAGTAGTTTTTTTTTTTTTTTTTTTCCATGAGTCTCTTGGGTTTTCTTTGTATGGGATCTTATTATAAGCAAATAGGGATAGTTTGACTTTTTCCTTAACAGTTTAGATGCCTTTAATCTCCTTTTCTTGCCTTATTGCTCTGGCTGGGACTTCCAGTACAGTGCTGAGTAGAAGTGGGAATGGAGGGCATTCTTGTCTAGCTTCTGTTTGCCAGAGGAATGGTTTCAGTCTCTCTCCATTGAGAATAATGTTGGCTGTGTGTTTTGCATATATGTCTTTTATTATGTTGAGAAATGTCCCTTCTATTCCTATATTGCTGATAGTTTTGATAAGGAATGAGTGTTGGATTTTATCAAATATGTTTTCAGCACAATTTATATGATCATGTGCTTCTTTTCCTTTGTTTATTTATATGATGCATTATGTTGATTGTTTTTCTAATGTTGAACAATCCTTGCATAATTGATATAAATACAACTTGGTTATAATGTATGACTTTTGGGAAATGTTGCTGGAATCTATTGGCTAGAATTTTGTTGAAGACTTTTGCATCGATATTCATGACAGATATTGATCTGTAGTTTTCCTTTTTTAGTGATGTCTTTGGTATTGGTATCAAGGTTATGCTTGGTTCATAAAAGGAATTTAGGAGGATTCTTTCCTTTTCTATGTTCTGGAATAGTTTGAGTAGGATTGGTGTCAGTTCTTTTCTGAAAGTTCAGTAGAAATCAACAGTGAAACCGTCTGGGCCAGGGCTTTTATTTGTTCATAATTTTTTCTTCTTTTCTTAGAGGTTTCTTCAATTTTAACATGTTAGTCTGTATTAGTTTACATAAGTAATGGTTTCCTAGAAATTGGTCCATTTCATGTAGATTTTCAAATTTCTTGGAGTATAGTTCTTCATTCATCATAACAAGGGATGTTTCAAGATCTGTCCTGAAGTATAATGCTATCAGTGATAGGATAATATCCATATGCCTACAAGGAAGACTGGTTAATATGACTGTTATTCAAATTTATGCCCCAAACACCAAAGCCACAGATTAGGAAATTGAAGAATTTTATCAGCTTCTACAGGCTGAAATTGACCAAACATGCAATCAGGATGTGTGAATTATCACTGGTGACTGGAATGCAAAAGTTGGAAACAAAGAAGAATCACTGGTAGTTGGAAAATTTGCTCTTGGTGACAGAAATAATGCTGGAAC
>NW_006921915.1:2384719-2388092 GCF_000298275.1 Orycteropus afer afer
TCCCTGGAGAAGGATGTCATGCTTGGTAGGGTGGAGGGTTGACGAAAGAGGGGCAGGCCTTCAAGGAGATGGATTGATACGGTGGCTGCGATGATGGGCTCAAGTATAGCAGGGATTGTGGGGCTGGCGCGTGATCGGGCAGTGTTTCGTTCTGCAGTGCATGGTGTCGCTATGAGTCGGAAACGACTCGACAGCACTTAACAACAACAAATGGCACTTAACAACAACAACAACATAGTTTTTCATCGTATCCTGATATTATCTTTTTTGTTTGTTTCAGTTGATTCTGTTGTAACACTGCCAATTTGTTTCTTATTTGTGTTATTTGCATTCCCACCCTCTTTTCTTGTGTTAAATTTGCCATTAATAAAATAGATTTCATTACACTTTATAAAAAGAAAAAAAAAAAACTTCTAGTCTTATTGATTTTTTCTTTTGTCTTTTTATTTTCTGTTTTATTGATATCTGCTCAAACATATATGTCCTTTCTTCTTGTGACTGTAGGCTTTTCCTGCTGTTCTTTTTCTAATTGTTGGAAATGTTGGTTTAAAGTGTTGATTTTAGCTCTTCCTTCTTTTTTTGATGTGTGCATTTTTTGCTATCAATAAGCTTCTGATCACTGCTTTTTCTGTGTCCCAAAGATTTCAGTGTGTTGTGTTTTCATTCTCATTTGATTCAAGGAATTTTTTAATTTCAATTTTTAATTCTTCTATAATCCAGTCATTCTTGAGGAGGGTGTTGTTCAGTTTAAATGTGTTTGCTCTTTTTCCATTGATCTTCTGATTGTTGATTTCTAATTTTATAGCACTGTGATCTGAGAAGATGTTTTGAAGTATTTCAACGTTTTAAAATTTATGAATGCTTGCTTTGTGGTTTAACATATGGTCTATCATGGATAATGTTTCATGTGCACTTGCAAAGAATATATCTTGTGCTGCTATTGGGTGAAGTGCTCTGTAGATGAATATAAGGTCAAATTGTTAGACTGTATTGTTTAGTTCTTCTGTGTCTTGTTGAGTTTCTTTCCAGTTGTTCTATCTTTCGTTAAAAGCAGTGTTTTGAAGTTTCCTACTACGACTGTAGGAGCTCTGGTAGCATAGTGCCTAAGGCACTTGACTGCTAACCAGAAGGCTGGCGGTTCAAACCCACCAGCCACTCCTCAGAAGGAAGGTTGGGCATTCCTACTTCCGTCGTGATACTGCCTCAAAAACCCAAGGACTGGTCGCTATGAGTCGGGGCCAACTTGATGCCAAATAACAACAACAACAAAAACTATGACTGTGGAGTCATTGATTTGTCTTTTCAATTCTGTTCAAGTGTGATTTATGTATTTTTCAGCTCTTTCAATGGGTCCATAGATATTTATTATGGTTATATCTTCTTGTCCAATTGATCCTTTAATCATTATATAATGTTCTACCTTGCCTTGTATGGGGGTTTTGTCTTAAAGACAATTTTATCAGAAATTAATATTGCCACTCCTGCACTTTTTGGTTGCCATTTGCTTAATATATTTTTCCAACCTTTGATTTTTAGACTATTTTTGTCTTTGTCTCTAAGGTGTATTTCTTGTAAACAGCATATTGATGGATTATGTTTTCTTATCCAGTCTGAAATTTTTGTCTCTTTAATGGTGCATTTAATTCATTTATGAATTAATGTGATCCAGTATAATTATCAATATGTATGAATTTGTTGCAGTCATTTTGTTCTATGTTTTTTCATGGTGTTCCTGGTTTCTTTGCTCCACATAATTTTCTGTGCTGAGCTCATTTTCTTTATGAGTTGCGTTATCATGTCCATTGTGCTGTTGTTTTTTAGTATTTGATAAATATTTGTGCTTGGTCTCTTTTCTATTGTGAAGTTAAGGTTTATCATTATTCTTTGAGGTTACCCTGTGATTTATAATTTTCTGCTTGAGTTTAAACAGTCCATTCTATCTTGCAACTGTCTGGAATACCTCACCATTAGAAGTACTGAAATTACTCTATTTTTTCTCTCTTTTTGATTTTAAGTTGTCCTCATTTGCCAATTGATGTTCTTGGTTTCCTGCTTACAATTTTGTAAGCTTATTTTACTTTGGATACATTCATAACTGTATTAGTCTCTGGGTTATGTCATCTTGTGTATTAATGGTTAGTTGTTGTTTGCTGTTATTATTTCTCTGTTCCAAGAACTCCCTTAATACTGTTTGCAAAGTTAGTTCACTTTGAACAAATTCCCTTAATTTTTGCTTATCTGGAAATTTCCTAATTTCACTATCATATTTGAGGGACAATTTTGCCTGGTATATAATTCTTTCTTGGATATTTTTATCTTTCAGGGTTTTATATATACCATCCCATTGCCTTCTCACCTGCATGTTTCTGCTGAGAAATCAGAGCTGATTCTATTGGTTGTCCTTTGTAGGTAACTTTTTGTTTTTCCTGTGATGCTTTCAGGATTCTTCCTTTGTCTTTGGTTTTGTTGAATTTGATGATGATAGGTTTTAATGATTTTCTTTTGGGATCTATCCTATTTGGGGTTCATTGAACTTCCTGAATGGATTAATTCTCATCTTTAATCATATCAGGGAATTTCTCTTCCAACAAATCTTGGACAATTTTCTCAGTGGTTTTCTTTGTTTCCTTCTATGTGCAATCTTTTCCTTGATATTTTACAATAGTGCACTAATACAATATTTGTCCTTCTATGTTTAATTTATTTCACTCAGCATGATGTCTTCTAAGTTCATCTACCTTATGCAGTGTTTTGCAGATTCTACATTATTCTTTAAGGTTGCATAGTTTTCCAGTGTGTCTATGTACCACAGTGTGCTTATCTGCTCCTCAGTTGAGGGGCACTAGATTGTTTCCATCTCTTTGCTATCATGATTTGTGCTACCATGAATATATGTGTGTACATATCTATTAATGTCCTGTCTTTCACTTCTTTAGGATACATAGCTAGTGATGGATTTGTTGGATCAATTGGTATTTCGATTTCCAGCTTTTTAAGGAATTGCCATACCAATTTCTACAGTGGTTGTACTATTTTATAGTCCCACCAGCAGTGTATGAGAGTCTCTATCTCTCTACATCCTTACGAGCATCTGTTATTTTGTCTTGTTGAAATTTGCTGTTAAATCTGGGGTGAGATGGTATCTCATAGTTCTTTTGATTTGTATCTCTCTAATGGAGAAAGATTTTGAGACCTTCATTGGCTGATGTGGACCACTCAAATTGAAGAGAAACAGCCGCAGACATCCATTAATCATTGGAACATGGAATGTACAAAGTATGAATTTAGGAAAATTGGAAGTTGTCAAAAAGGAAATGGAACGCATAAAGATTGATATCCTCGGCATTAGTGAGCTGAAATGGACTGGTTTTGG
>NW_006921915.1:2390449-2420679 GCF_000298275.1 Orycteropus afer afer
CTTGGAAGCAAGAATGGCCAGACTTCATCTCACCTCTTTTGGTCATGTTGTAAGAAGGGACCATTCCCTGGAGACGGATGTCATGCGTGGTAGGCTGGGGGGTCGACGAAAGAGGGGGAGGCCTTCAAGGAGATGGATTGATACGGTGGCTGCAATGATGAGCTCAAGTATAGCATGGATTGTGGGGCTGGAGCGGGATCAGGCAGTGTTTCGTTCTGCTGTGCGTGGGGTCGCTATGAGTCGGAAATGACTCAATGGCACTTAAGAACAACAACAACAATGGATAGTGACAGCTAACATTTCTTCATGTGTGAGTATCTTCTGTGGTCAAGTGTCTGTTCATGTTTTATGCCCGTTTTTTAATTAAATTTTTCATCTTTTTGATGGTGAGGTGTTGGAGTTTTCTGTAAATTTAGAGATATGTTCTTTGTCTCACATGTCATTTCCAAATAGTTCCCCCCATCACATAGTTTCTTTTCTTGATCTTTTGAAGAGACTTTTGATGCACATAAAATATTAATTTTTACAAAGTCCCAAATATCTAGTTTATCTTCTGTTTGTGTATCTTGGGTTAGGTTTGATAATCCATTTATGCCATAAATTAGGGTCACTAGGTTTTTCCCCCTTTTTCCTTTGATGAATTTTTAAATTTTAGATTTCACATTTAAGTCTGATCTATCTGGATCTGATTTTTGTGTAAGGTGTGAGGTATGGATCTTGTTTGATTTTTCTGCAAATAGATATCCAGTTTTGTCAACACCATTTTTGAACAAGACTCCCTCTTCCCCATTGAATGGATTTCATCCCTTCATCAAAGATCAGCTGACCATAAGTCAATGGATCTATTGCTAGGTTCTCAATTCTGCTCCACTGGTCTATATGTCTGTCTCTGTATCAATACCAGACTGTTTTAACAACTGTTCCTGTGTAGTAGGTTTGAGATCTGGGAATGTGGGACACACCAGTTTGTTCTTCTTCAATATTGCTTTGCTTATACGAGGTCACTTTCCTTTCTGTGTAAAATTGGGAGCTCTGGTGGTGTAGTGTCTAAGGCATTTGATGGCTAACCAGAAGATTGGCAGTTCAAACCCACCAGCCACTCCTCAGAAGGAAGATTGGACAATCTACCATATAAAATTAATGATTGTTTTTCCATGTCTTTAAAGAATATTTGTGGAATCTGGATCAGAATTACATTGAACATATAGATTGATTTGTGTAGTATTAACATTTTCACAGGGTTAAGTCTTCTCCTCCATGAACATGGTATGTTCTTCCTTTTATGTAGATCTCTTAAAGTTTCTTGAAGTAGCTTTTCTTCTTTTCTTTGTATAGATCATTTGTTTCCCTAGTTAGATTTATTTGCAAATATCTTATCTTTTAGGTAGATCTTGTAAATGGCATTGATGTCCTTATCTCCTTTTCAGAGACTGCTTTGCTGGAGTAGAGGAATCCAACTGAATTTTTTATGTTGATATTGTATCCTGCCGCTTTGCTAAATCTTTCAAGTTCCAGTATTATTTTTTTTTTCTGAGTCTTTATACACACACACACACACACACACACACACATACGTATATACATATATACATATATATATATATACATATATATATATACATATATACATATATATATACATATACATATATACATATATATATACATATACATATATACATATATACACATATATATATATACATACACACACATATATATACACATACATATAGAATCATGTTATCTGCAGATAGGTGTAGTTTTACTTCTTCCTTACCAATTTGTATGCTTAGGATTTTCCTTTCCTGTTTAATTGCCTGACTTGGACTTTCAATACAATGTTGAATAGGAGTGGAGATAAAGGGCATCCTTGTATGATTCATGTTCACAAGGAGAATTGTTGCAGTCTCTCTCCTTTGAGAATAATGTTGGCTGTTGATTTTGCATATATGTCCTTTATTATTTTGAGGAATTTCCCTTCTATTACTATTTTTCTGAGAGTTTATATCAGGAATGGGTGTTGTATTTTATCAAATGTTTTTCTGTATTTATTGATATGATCATGTAGTTCTTTATTTTACTTATGTGATGGATTACATTGGTTGTTTTTCTAATGTCAAACCATCTTTGCAAAGCTTGTATGAATCTCACTTGGTCATGATATATTTTTTCATATGTGGTTGAAGTCTTTTGACTGGGATTTTGTTGAAGATTTTGCATGTGATGATATTGGTCTGTAGTTTTTTCTTTCTAGTGGTGTCCTTACTTGGTTTTCGTATCAGAATGATGCTTGCTTCATAAAATGTATTTGATAAGATTCCATCCTTTTCTATGATCTGGAATATCTTGAGTAGGATTGATCTCATATGTTCTCTGAATGATCTTTAGAATTCTCCAGTGAAACTATCTGGACCAAGACTTTTTTGTTGTTGTTGGCAAATTTTTTTTTATGGCCTGTTCAATTTCTTCTTTTGTTATGGGTCTATGCAGATTTTCTACCTCTGTCTGCATCAGTTTAGGTAAGTAGTGTGTTTCTAGAAATCTGTCCATTTCTTCTAGGCTTTTAGGTTTGTTGGTTCTTCATACTATCCAAATATTATTCTTTTGATTCTGTTGTGACACCTCTCATTTAATTTCTTATCATGCCTTTTTGTATCTTCTTCTTTTCCTTTGTTAAGTTTGCCAGTGGTTTGTCTATTTTAATAATCTTTTCAAAGAACCAGTTTCCATTTTTTTAAAATTTATTATCTATCTATTTTATGTTTCATTTAGTTCTGCTTGAATCTTTACTATTTCTTTTCTTCTGGTGAATGTAGCCTCTTTTTGCTTCTCCTTAATTGTTGGAGATGGTGAGTTAAGGTGTTGGTTTTGGCTCTTTCTTCTTTTTGAATGTGTGCATCTATTGCTATGAATTAATGTTTTATTCAATATTTTTATTTATTTTTATTTTTCTAGTACCCAATCATTTTAAGGAGGGTATAATTCAGTTTCCATGCATTTGCTCTTTTTCTGTTGGTTATAGTATTTTGATCTGAGATGTTTTGAAATATTCCCAAGTTTTTAAATGTATCGAGGCTTGCTTTGTGGACACATATGGTTGATCCTGGAGAGTGTTCCATGGGTGCTATAAAAGAATATATATTTTTCTGTTGTTGGGTAGAGTGCTCTATAGATGTCCATAAGGTCGAGTTGTTTGATAGTATTGCTTAGGTCTTCTGCAGTTCAGTTAAGTTTCTTTACAGTTTTTCTATCCCTTATTAAAGGTGGTATATAAAAGTCTCCTACAACTATGGTGGAGCCATCTATATATATCTATATATATCTATATATATAGATATATATATATATTGTTTGTTTGTTTTCAATTCTGTTAAAGTCTGCTTTGTGTATTTTGTGGCTTTTTCTTTGTGTGTGTACATATTTATTATGATTATGTCCTCTTGTTTAATTGATCCTTTAATCATTACATAATATCCTTCCTTGTCTCTTATGCTCATTTTTGTCTTAAAATCTATTTTATACAAATTAATATTACCACTCTTGCTTTTTTCTGACATTTCCTTGGTATATTTTTTTCCAAACTTTGATTTTTAGTGTATTTTTGTCTTTATTTTAAGGTGACTCTCTTGTAAACAACTTATTGATTTGTCATTTTTTCTTATCCAGTCTGCCATTCTCCATCTCTTTAGTGGTATATTTAATCCATTCACATTCAGTGTAATTATCAACAAGTATGAATTTATTAATGTCATCTTGTTATGTGTTTTTTCAGGGTGTAGCTGATTTCTTTGTTCTATATAATTTTCTGTGCTGAGCTCATTTTGTTTATGAATTGTATTATCATGTCCTTCATTGCTATTGTGCTATATATTTGTGCTTTTCCTCTTTTTCATTTTGTTGTGAATGTTTATTAATATTATTATTATTTGTGGTTACTCTATAATTTATAATTTTCTTCCCAAATTTAAAACAATCTGTTCTGTCTCACATTTACCTTGACTTCCTTACCATTTAGAAACTCTGTAACTGCACTATTTATTCACTCTTTATGGTTTGTTTTCTTCATTTACTAACTGAAGTCTCTGGTTCCTTTTACAATCATGTAAACTTATTTTACTTTGGATACCTCTATAACTGGTTTGGTTTCTGGTTTACGTCATCATGTATGTT
Source organism: Orycteropus afer afer (assembly GCF_000298275.1). Taxonomy (NCBI): domain Eukaryota; kingdom Metazoa; phylum Chordata; class Mammalia; order Tubulidentata; family Orycteropodidae; genus Orycteropus; species Orycteropus afer. The sequence continues at coordinate 2,394,623 of NW_006921915.1, forward strand.
AATCATCAGTTTTTGTTTGCTGTCGTTGGTTCTCTGTCTGAAGGACTCCCTTTAGGATCTTTTATAAAGTATGTCTGATTTTAACAAATTATTTTAATTTCTGCTTATCTGGAAATTGCCTATTTTCATCCTTATATTTGATAGGAAATTTGGTTGGAGGGATAGATAGATAGATAGATAGATAGATAGATAGATAAATCATGCCATTTTCTTCTTGCCTGCATGGTTTCTGCTGAGAAATCAGAACTTAGACTTATTGGTTGCCCTTTGTAGGTAATTTTTCATTTTTCCTGTGCTCTTTTCAGGATTTTTACTTCATCTTTTGTTTTGGTAAGTTTGATGATACTATATTTTAGTGATTTACTTTTGTGTTCATTGAACTTTTTGAATGGATATATTCTCCTCTTCCATTGTATTAGGGAAATTCTCTTCCAACAAATCTTTGAAAATTTTCACTGTGGTTTTATTTGTCACTTCCTGTTCTGGAATTGTCATTACGCGTAGCTTACTCTTCTTGATGATATCCCACATGAATCTTAACATTTGGACATTTTGTTGTGACCTTTTGTCTGAGTGATCCATTAACAAAGTCATATTATGTTTTTTTCTTCAATCTGTTTATTTCTGTCTTCTATTTATACCATTCTATTCCTTTGTCCCTTCAGGGTGTTATTCATTTCTTAAATCTTAGTATTGATTTTCTCATTTTCTCTTTGTTGTTTTTCTATACTGTCAAAATTTTTGTTTTGTGAATTTGCTCTTATATTGTTTTCCCAAATTGTTCTAGTGTTTTTCTGTGATTTCTTTACTTTTGTCAGTGTTTTCCTTGATCTTGTCTGAGTTTTCCTTAATCTGTCTCTAAACCCATTGAAAGTACCCAGATATAATTCTTTTAAATTCCTTATCAGGGTGTTCCAATGCTGCTTCTTCCTCAGGGATGTTTTCTGGGTTTGTATTATTGTTCTTTGTTTATACTACTTTATCCTGCTTCTTTGTGTAGACTGTGATGGTCTGTTATCTCTGAGATGTTGTGGTGGTGGTATATTTATGTTTAATGTGTGAAAGAGAATGGGGATATGTGCACAGATCTCTGATAATTGTTCATAAGGAGAAGTTGAGAGTGAATTGAAGTGGTATTGACCACTTTCTATTATTAGTCAGTTGATGCCAAAATACATTTTGGTTTTCAGTCAGTGGGTGGGACTGTAGAAAGTGCAGGTGTGGCAGGCTTGTATTGGAACAGTTGCTGTCTTCCACTCAGTTAGACAAAAATGAAATGAAAACAAAACACCAAAAATATAAAAGCACAAGAACAACAAAAAATGCAAATCTTGTAAACAAACAATCACAAAAAAAACAAGAAATGAAATAAATGAGCAGAAAAAAAATTCAAAATGTACTAGAAAAGGATAAAGAAATAAGAAAAAGAGAGAGAAAAAATAAAAAGCCACAATGTCTGACAAAGGAGGAATGAGAGAAAAGAGCAAGTATAAAAGATGAGCAAAGGAAAAAAAAAAATATGGGAAAAATTCAAAAGGAAAAAAAATGGGTAAGAAGAACCACAAGAAAGAAAGAAAGAAAAAATGACAGGGGGACCAGGAAAAAGATAAAAATAAATTAATTAATTAAAAAAAAATGAACCAGTGACAGGTAAAAATAAATAAATAAAATTGATGAAATAAGATAAAAAGAATAATTTAAAAATAAACAATAACAAACAATACTGTGGGAGGATGTGGCCAAACACTAGAGCTTTCTCAGGGCACACAGGGATGAAATTTCTGCTGGTTATGATAGTTGGTGGAAACGGGAAAGGCCATACCTCTGTTCACTAAGAATGTGCTGGGTATAAGAATAACAAGGAAAATATTGCAACTTTCCAGTCATCACCCTCCAGTGCAGCTGCCTATTCTTTCCTCACCGAGTGGAGCTCACCTCTGTAACACAGTCTAGGAAGAATATCACCTGCACATGCTCAAAATGGTCTTGCCCATCACTTGTGAATATTTCAAAATGGTGTCATCTGCCACCTATGAATATTTCAAAAAAGCTATGCTCTCAGGACAGCCACTGCAGTCCACAAATCTGTTTGTCTCCTTCTTTGCTGTCTTCCTTTCTGGTTGTCAGGAACCAATGGAGTCCTTGCCCATGCAGTGACCAGAGTTGATTCCTAGGTGGCTACTGGGAGATAGGCAAAATATTGAGTGATGCACTAAACAGCAAAAATAGATGGAAGGTAAACACAGAGTCACTGTACCAAAAAGAACTGGTCATGCTGTCAGAAAGGACTATACCTTCAGAAGTATATCATGCTTGGTGAAGTGAAAGTTCAGTGTAAAAAGGGGAGACCATCAATGAGATTGAGTGACATAGTAGCTGCAAGGATGGGCTCAAGTACAGCAAGGATTGAGAGGATGACACTCAAACAAGCATATTGCATTCTGTTGTACATAGGGTTGTTATGAGTTGGAACTCACTCGATGGCACCTCACTACAATGTGATAATTTTATCTATTTTAGAAAGTCAGTTAACTTGAATTCTACAGTATACATTCTTAAAATCTGGCTTTCCTTGTAAAGTGAACTGTTTTTGAGTAATTCTTGCTGTGTATTGTATCAGTAGTTCAATGAGGCCATTTAAAAAATGAGAAAGATGCTGTGTTATTTGTAGCCCTTGACTCTATAAACAATATTCAGAACTCTAAAAAAAAAAAAAAAATGTAATTACCTGAGCAATCAGTAATATAAGATTATATTGCTCTTTTCCTGATTATTTTTCCTGGATCAATTTCAAAAAAAGATAAAAGATCAAAGATATTATATCTAACACATTATACTTTTAATAAATCTGGATATGTTTGATTTATATCAAGGCATATGTGTGGACCAGTGCCAGGTTATTAATTATTGTAAATTAACTGTAATCTTATTCAGAAACAGTATTGAAAATTCTGAAATGTTTAATACTCTAACCATGAGAAAAATAAATTAGTGAGAAATCTATTTCTGTCTTATTGAAAATAAATTCTTGACTGGACTGTAGTCATGAAGCTGGTTCTAGCAATGACGGGGATCTCAATAGGTTCACTTAACATGGGGTATAATATTAAGGAGAAAGAGATGGGGTCACATTTGAACTCTGATGCAGCTTCTGGTATTATTTGCAATAGCTTTGAAAATGGGTGACCAGGATTCTAGACCCAGATCTTCTAATGTTTACTGATAGGTGAAGTTTGGAAAGTTATTTAATCTTCTCCATTAAAAAAAAAAAAAAAAAAAAAAGAGAGAGAGAGAAAAAAAAAAAAAAAAAACAAAACAGGTGAGAGTATATATGAGTCATTTAGTCCTAATTCAGGTTTGATTGAATTCATGGCCTAAGAAAAGTTTGTATAGAGAAGAAATTAAATGCATTTTCTTGACAGAAAAATGGTAGATGAGGAGGGAAACAAACAGATGTAGCATAGGAATGATTTCTTCGGGGACAGTAAAGTAAAGTTATAATTTAAATGTGATATGTACCAAGAATTTGGCCTATGGAGCATGGATATGATAGGATTTCTTATGTAACTGGTCACAGTTTCTAGGAAAGGGTTTAAGATCAATATGGCATTTTTGAATTATATTGAAAATGAATGCACAACTATGTTTTCTTCTTAAAATTCATACCTCAGACAGGCTGATGATGTTTAAAAGTGAATATTATGCAATTTATTTTACAATCAAAGTTATTTTAAAAGTTAATAATGGAATACAATTTGTTTGAAAATAATAGAGATTATTTCAATTTTCCTTATTAGGCTTCAGTTATGCACCATATTATAGAATAACAGACTGTGAAAATAGATAATATTTAGATTAAAGTTAAAAAATAAATAAATAAACAAAAAACAATACTAAATAAATAAATAAATACTACGATCTGCCGTAGTGCCTAAGGCATTTGACTGCTAACCAGAAGGCTGGCAGTTCAAACCCCCCAGCCACTCCTCAGAAGGAAGGTTGGGCAATCTACTTCCGTATTGATACCACCTCAGAAAGCCAAGGAGGAGTTGCTGAGTTGGGTGCCACTCAATGGCACATCACAATAACAACTATCTGCCTATGTTTTTAAGTTTCTGAAATTTGGTATTTTTAAGCTGTACAGTAAGCTCAAGAGCTAATTGTGAGTTAATAGTAAGTTAAGAAAATGTTCCTACAAATTTCTTTCATTTTGAAGACAATTTTTCTGTGGTTCAAACAAGTGAATTTTCCCTAAATAAAGCTATTTTTCCTAATGAAGAAGAAAGTATCTCACTCTGCCTACATTGCCATAGGGCCACTTGTTTACATTTTGACTTTTATAATCATGTTATAGTACTTTGGTTTTTAATTGTTAGTATAATATGAATAAGTAATGAAATTTAGCTCATAAAACTTACATATAAAGTTATTATTCCTAAGTAGGCTAAATTTGCATTTTTTTAATTATTCAGGTTGCTTACAAATGTAAATGACATTTTAAGTATTTATGATATTGATGTAACTACAGTACATTTTTTTTCCCCAAAAGAAAATATTCTGTTTATTTATAGGGTAAGAAATGCAGTATCTTATAGCATTTGGGGATGTTTAGAATGTAAAGATCTCAAATGTGCATGTGAAAGGTTCATCAAGTAGATCTTACAGTAGATAAATGCATAAACACTGCATAGAGAATGATTTACTTGAATAATTGTTACATTTCTGAATTTTAATAAATTAAAACTCTTTTCCTTCTTGATGACACTCCCTCAGAAAGCAAATTTGCCCATTGAAGGAATATTTGCATAAGAAAGAAATAGCTCTATTAGAGTAAATTAAAATACTCCCAAATGCAATTTCCTCACATCAGATTTGTAATTTTATATTTCACTCTAGCTGCAATATGCAGAAATGAAGCTACCTAAGACAAGATTATGTCTTGGAATTCCATTTAGGAGAGTATTATAGTGGCCCACTTAAGCCATGACAATAAATTGAAATATAATTGTGGCAGTATGAAACAACAAGATATGTCCGCATTAAAGGGATGATAAGGGAATAAATCCACACTACGGCACTTGCCTGCTAACCAGACGGCTGGCAGTTCAAACCCACCAGCCACTCCTTGGAAGGAAGGTCGGGCAATCCTACTTCCGTAGTGATACTGCCTCAGAAACCCAAGGAGGGGTCGCTATGAGTCGGGTTTGCCTCGACAGCACATAACAACAACATGCCATAAAGAGAAGGAGCGAGGAGATGTCAGAAACTACATCCAAATTTCAAGTTTGTGCATCAGGGTAAAAATATTTCCTGGGATATGTAGTTACATTAGGTACCACTGAATCAATTTTGACTCAGTGACCCCAGGTGACAGAGAGGAACTGCCACATAGGGCTTTCTAAGCTGTAATCCTTATGAAAGCTGATTTCCACATCTTTCTCCATTGGAGCTACTGGGTGGGCTTGAACTGCCAACATTTTATTTAGCAGCCTATCATTCACCCATTGTGCCACCACAGACAGTAGAATAGTAGACATGGAAAAATACTAAGTGTAAGAGACATAATGATACTTTCAATTTGAGATGTAAGATTATTATCTTTTATTTAAGATAAGGAAATTAATCTTATTTCTAGAGAAAAATTTGGATCTAATGATGCACATTTGAGAAACATGAGCAGAGGTTAAATCATCTAGACCAAGAGCATAACGTGTTACAAATACATCATGCTATATTGTGGTTAGGTGCCACTGAATTGGCTCCAACTCATAGTGACCTCATCTACAACTTAGTGGAACACTGCCAGGTCCTGCATCATCCTCACTATTGTTGCTGTGTTTGATTCCACTGTTGCAGCCACTGTGTCCATACATCACATTAAGAGTCATAGTGCCTAAGGCATTTGACTGCTAACCAGAAGGCTGGTGGTTCAAATCCACCAGCCATTCCTTGGAAAAAAGATGGGCTATCTACCATAGAGATACCGCTTCAGAAACCCAAGGAGGGGATGCTATGAGTCTGATCTAACTCGATGGCCATCAGTTTTTTATTTGTTTGTTTGATTGATTTATCATTTGTTTTTCTTTTTCACTGACTTTCTACCTTATTGTGCTTGAAGTCTGTCTTCTGATGATATGCCCAAAGTATGTGAAGTTTTTTCATGCTCACTCCAAAGAATCATTCTGGATACATTTCGTCTAAGATAGATTCATTTATTCTTCTGACCTACCCACTGCAATTGAGTCCATTCCGACACACAGCAACCTTATACAATGAATAGAACTGATTCATAGTTTTCAAGACTGTAAAACTTTAAGGAAGCAAACTGCCTCATCTTTCTGCCACAAAGTATCTGGTGGATCTAGCTGACTATCTTTTGATTAGCAGAATACATTAACCATTACACCACCAGGACTCCTATTCTCCTGAGAGTCATGGCATATCATAGTATTCTTTACCAACACCACAATTTAAAGGAATCAATTATTCTTTGATCTTCCTTATGCATTGTTCAGGTATCACATACATATGAGGTATTGGAAATACCATGATTTGGGTCAGGAGCACCTTAGTCTTCAGAGAGACAGCTTTGTTCTTCAATATTTCAGAGATCTTTTGGGGGCAGATGTGTCCAATGCAATAGGTCAGTTCTTACCTACTCCCTCCATGGCATTGATTGTGAATCCAGGTAAAATGAAATCCCTCACAACATCAAACTTTTCTCCATAAGCATTTCAAGTCTTTTTAGCTTTCAGCAAGCAAGGTTGTGTCAGCTACATACATGTTGCATGTTGTTAATGAGTCTGCTTCCAAACTTGAAGCAATATTCTTCTCTGTACAGTTGAGCTTTTTGACTATTTATTCAGTATACAGATTGAATAAGTGCAGTAAAAGTATCAAACCTTGATACATACCATTCCTGATTTAAAACTATACAGTATCCACTTTTTCTAAACAGAAAACAACTACCTCTCTTGGTCTATGTTCAGATATCACTTGAGCAAAGTTAAATGCTCTAGGGTCCCCGTATTTTTCTCAATGTTATCCATAATTTGTTATGATCCACATTATCAAATGCCTTTGTGTAGTCAAGAAAACACAGGTTAACATCTTTCTAGTATTCTCTTCTTTTAGCCAAAATATATTTGATATCAGCAGTGATATCCTTCATTCCAAGTTTTCTTTTTAATCTGGTTTGAACTTCTGACTGTTCTTTGTTCATGTGCTGCTTGCAAACACTTTGAATTATCTTCAACAACTATAACTTACATGTGATACTAATGGTATTGTTTGATAGTTTCCAGAGTGTGTTGGATCACTTTTCTTTGGAATGGGCACAAATATGGATTTCATCCAGCCAGTTGGCCACGTAGCTGTATTCCCAATTTGTTGGCATAAATTAATGAGTATCTCCAGTGTTGCAACCATTTGTTGAAACATCTCAGTGAGTATGCCATCAATTCCTGGAGGTTTGCTTTTTGCCAATTCCTTCCGTGAAGCTTGTACTTATTTTTTTCAATACCATCATTTCTTGATCATATGTTATCTCTTGAACTAAATGAACATCGACCAACTCTTTTTCGTATGGAAGATGGTCCTTCTATCTTCTTTTGATCCTTCCCATCTCATTAAATATTTTACCCATAGTAATTTTCAATATTACAATTTATTAATTGAATTTTTTTTTTCTTTTAGATATTTCAGCTTTAGAAATGTCAAGTGTGTTCTTCCCTTTTGGTTTTCAAACTCCAAGTCTTTACCAAAGTCTTTAAAATACTTTACTTTGTTTTCTTGAGCTACTGTTTGAAATCTGCTGTTCAACATTTTTACATCATCATTTCTTGCTTTCATTGTAGCTATTTTTTGTTCAAGATAATGTGCAGAGTCTCCTCTGACATCCATTTTTTTTTAATTTCTTTTCTATCTTTTTAGTGACCAATTGCTTTCTTCATGTATGATGTCCTGGATATCATCCCACAATTTTTAAGTCCAATATATGAAATCTATTTTTGAAATGGCTTCTACATTCAGGTAGGTTACACTCAAGGTTTCATTTTGGCTCTCTTTGACTTGTTTTAATCTTCTTAACCTTTAACTTGAATTTTTTTTAATGAGCAATTGATATTCTATTCCACAGTTGGTCCCTCGCCTTATTCTGAGTGATGATATTGAGCTCTCCCATCATCTGTTTCCACAATTGTAGTTCATTTAATTCCTGTATATTCCATCTGCTGAGGTCTATTGGTATAGCCACAGTTTATGTTGTTGGAAAAAGGGCATGTTCAGTGAATGAGTAAATATTATTACAAAATCAGGGAAATATCTGAATTATTAAAAACCAATGGACATATTAACAGACAAATAAGATTAGGGACCAATAAGTTGAGAAGAAAGAAGAACATAGTTTTGGTTAACCAGTGCCACTCTGACAGGAATATACCACAAATGGGATGACTTGAACAAACAGGAGTTTATTCTCTTACAATTTTGGAGGCTTTAAGTCTGAGTTCAAAGTGTCAGAAGCTAGGGGTTGTGTGGAAGCCCCTCAACCTTGGGTTTCAGCTCTGCTTCCTGCTCCTGGCCCACTGAAGCTACAGGCTTTTCTTCATTCAGACAGCTGCTGGCTACTGAGGCTGACAAGCCCAAGATTGACAAGCAAAAAGGCACAGTCCCATTGTTACAAAACAACATGACAGGCCATTGATTCAAGTCCACTGAAAGTCCCAAGATTTGCAGGGCATTGCAGGCTGTTGAAAAACGACTTGGCTACATGCAGGGTTCAAGCCTCACAAAAGGCTAGAGACCTTCTTATATATGGGTCAAAGCTGCTTCTTGTATATGGGAAGCAGATCACATCCCTAAAGCAGCTACTCAGCTGCTTGTGGCAGATCCCACCATGGAGTTGATTGCCAGTCTTATCATGGGGAATAACTACCACCAGCTGCACAGTCACTCAACAAGGCCCAGCCAAGTCTACACACAACCTTAACTACCACAACCATTAAGAACTTAAATCCTATATGGGAAATGTACAGATAGATACAAGATTAAAAAAAAAAAAAAAGTATATATTTTCTAAGGAAAGCATAGGAGAAGTACTAAAACATCACAACACTAGAAATATTTTTTCCTCTGCCATTGAGGAAGACCATAGATATACTAGAGTTGAGCATGGTTTTGTAGGAACTATTGTGCCTGATAAGGTAGAAAAATAATTTAGGAAGGTGTAAAAACATTTGTAAGGGCAAAGGCTAGACAAGGACAAGACAGGGATTACGACGCTACAGAGAAAGTTTGGGGTTAAGTTGTGAAGAATTGTCCATCCAGCAGAGGTTAAGTACCATAATATCTTCCATTACCAAAGTGAATGATTTATTAGATTATGAGGCTTTTAACTCCTTTGTCTCCAGCTATAATGTATGCATTAACCAAGTGATGGCTTTTACCCTCTTGCATATTTTTAAATAAAACTTCTGTACCTCATCCAATATACAATATCTGGGAAAATAAAATAAATAATCATACATTACATATTGCCCACCTAGATTTCTGTCCATCATCCAGTTTTCATTGTAAAATTTAGTACCTTTCCATGTCTTTAAAGAAAGCCAGATAAAGGCTTTTGCCTTGCTTTCACTGCATTGTATGAAAGACTGTTACCTATCTTCTAGCTTGCAGAGTACCTTAAGTCTTCAATGCATTGTTTCCTACTTAGCAGGGAACCCAGGACTTTCAATGTGTTTCTGCAAAGTATTTTCAAATAAACGGACAGGAAATAAAGATGAAATCTGTAGTACGTGGATATTAAAAATACATACAAAATATATGTGATAATTAGTTACCAACATATGAAGAAATAGCTCATTAAAGAGCTGCTGGAAAGTAACCTGCTTAGAAGTAATTCACATTAATATATTACAGATTTTTAAAGTGTTTCATCTCTCATTCTTTATTAATGGGGATATTTGCATTCAGATAGAGATCATTTGTTTTTAGGAATTCATCTGCTCCTAGTGTTTATTTTCCACCACATATTTAATCCTCACTTTATAGCACCACCATTGGTTGCAGTGAAAATTATTAGGATGTCACTAAAGTTTATGCCTTCAGGTAAGAAATATGGTACATTTTTAGTGTAACATAACTGGGAGTCTAATGTTTTATATTCATTCAAATTGCTTTAAATTAAAATAACCAAAGGCTCAAAAAAATAAGGTAAATGATATATTGTTTTGTTCTAACTAAAATATCTCTGTATGATACACAGTTTTTCACAACATGCTGCCTGATCTCTAGGAATATAATAGCAATATGATAGACATAGTAAAATACTGCCTTAGAAAACCCACAAATTGCAGAAGTATGATCTCAACAGGTTGACAATACTTTTGCATTGTACTATTGTATATGTAAATCTCTGTTTATGGGATTTGGAATTACTATTTGCCAGAGGTGAATGTACATTAATCAACATAATTCTGCACAGCATTGATATCTGGAGCCTTTACATATTATATGTTTGTCAGATTGTAGGCTGTTATGCATCTTGTATTTGTGATCATTGGAGATTTAAGCTCATGGAGAGGAAATATGGCTAGAATTCTATATTGTATGGCTTATGAGAAAACAAAATGTTACAGTGAAATTTCAAGTGCAAAACTACTAATTGAATGACAATGTTACAGTTCTAGGCAATATGTTCTTAGGTAAGTAAAATACAATGGAAATGCCTGCATTAACATTATTTCGCAAGAGAATTGACTGCTAAGGAATTTGAAATTTTGATCAAGTGTGGTGTTTAGAAAGAAAGAAAAAAATATATAAACAAGAAAAATATGTTTCTTTAAAGTGGAATTGAAAGAAGGTGGTGGAGAAGAATGGATATAGTTTAAACTAGATAGAAGTCTCTGGGTGGTGCAAATAGTTAACATACTCAATTGTTCACAGAAATTTGAAAGTTCACGTCCATCCTGAAGCACTGTGGAAGAGGCCTGGAAATCTTCTTCCAAAAACTCAGATACTGAAAATCCCGTGGAACACAGTTCTAGTCAGTCATACATGGGTCACCACGGATTGAAATTGATTCCACAACAACTTTTGGATAGAGTAGTTAAGATTAGTCTCCAGGTTTAGACAAAAAGATTTTCAAGGTAAGGAAAGAAAAATAAATAGGTATTCTGTTCATAATCAATCCTAAAAATACTGGTGTATATGTTGTTGGTATATGCCATCGAGTCAGCCCCGACTCATAGCGACCCCTCTTTGGGTTTTCAAGGCAGTATGCTACAGAAGTTGATTGCCCAACCTTCCTTCTGAGGAGTGGCTGGTGGGTTCAAACCACCAGCCTCTGGTTAGCAGTCAAGTGCCTTAGGCAATACGCTACCAGAGCTCCTGGTATATATGTATGTACATATTTTAGATAGGGGAATAAAGTAGAAAATTAAATTTTCTTCAGCTAAACCTAGAAATTAATGATCCATTCAAGGTGATTATATAGGTCATACGTTTAACATTAAGTTCTTCCTCCTTCCCCTACCTCAGGGTCAATAGGTCATTCTTCCTTGGTAATAAGATTCCTTACCTTGCCTTGGAGTGGAATAAATTTTCTGTAAAAAGGTTTGTTTTATTATGAGGTATATCCCTAGAGCTGGCAATTGCTCTTTTCAGTTTTTATTTAGAGTTCTTCAAACAGTGATTGATGACCCTATTGCTGGGTTAAAATCAAGCTATTTGGTATCAACCAGAGTCTTGGTAATTTAATTAAGTGAAATAAGATACAAAAGAACATATCAGGGTTTGTAAAAATAAATAAATGTTATTCCTTGATAGTCCTTGAGTGGTACAAATGGTTGAAGTACTCCAGTGCTAACTGAAAGTTTGGAGGGTCGCGTTCTCTCTGAGGGATACCTTCAGAGAAGAGTGTGGGAATGTACATCCAAAAAATCAGCCATCAAAAATCTTTTGGAGCACTGTTCTACCCTGACACATGGAGCGTCTACGAGTCAGAAGCAACTCAACAGCAACAGTCTTTTGTTTGTTTGTTTCTAATGACTGTGCAAATATTTTGTTTCATTTGTTGCAGGCTAAAGTTTTTGTGTGTATTCTGGAGGACAGGTCATGAAATAGTATGTATTCTTTTATTACAGTCATGGTCAATGATCTGAAAGTTACAGGTAAAGAAAATCATACACTTCTATAGAGTATCTTGTATTATAACATTGTTTGAATAACAATATTTCTGGACAACATAAATATTTACTAACAGAATAATAAATAAATTATTGTATAATCATAAAATTGAGTATTATATACAATTCTTGAAGTACATAAATTAGATGTACATATTCCAAAGAGAATAAACTTCCATAATATAACATTAAGTGAGAAAATATGTAAATGTATATATATATACATACATATATATATATATATATACAAATATTATATATATATAAACTGCCATAGAGTTGATTCTTACTCATAGTAACCCTCACTGGGTTTTTAAGGCAGTAAATATTTACAAAATATATTGCCCAGACTTGTTTCTGCATAGTGCCTGACAGGTTTGAAACACCAACCTTCTGGTTAACAGTCAGATGTCTTAGGCACTGTGGAGTAGTATATACAAATATATACGTAAAATAACTGTGGTTGCACAGTGGTTAAGATGCTAACGAAAAAGTCAGAAGCTTGAACCTACCAATTGAAATGGGGAGAAAGATATGACAATCTACTCCCACAAAGATTAGCAGCTGGTGAAACCCTATAAGGCAGTTCTACTCTGTTAAATAGAGTTCCTGTGCATTGTAATCAACTCTTTGACAACACATTTAGTTGTAGGGGTTTTATGTTAAGTATGATGCATCCATAGCAATACTATGTATTGTGTAAATATATTCACGTATATGGAGCTCTGGTGGTGTAGTGTCTAAGGTCTTTGTTGACCAGAAGGTTGGCAGTTCAAACCCACCAGCTGCTCCATGGAAACAAGATGGGCCAATTTACTTCTAAAAAGATTTACTGGAAACCCAATGAATTGTGTAAATATATATATATATATATATATATATATATATATATATATATATATATAAAGAGAGAGAGGGGGGTAGTATAAATATTTAAAATACTTAATTTATGAAAGTAATTTAGTCAAGGGAAAACAAGGAGCAATGGGATAGGAAGGAATGCAGAGAATGTGTCAGTTGATTAAATTATCTATAGTTTATTTACTAATAAAGGAGTGGGAAAAATAAAAACAAAATATTAACATTTAACAGATCTGGGTGCCATGCACATTGTTTATCTAAAGTCTATAATCTTTACTTGAAATATTTCATAAGGAAAAATGTTAGAAAATAGGAATGGAGCTGAGACAAGAGAAGACTAACGGTTGTTGGCAAACTTACATGGCACTCACCACTTAAATTATGGTCTTCACCACACAACTTTAACTCCCAATGACTTCAACAGGGAGCGTACACTCACAACTCAAAGAAATTGTATTTCTACAGAGTAAGATACTTGTGCCAAATAATAGAAAATTATTTTCTTAGAGAATTGCATGGAAGTCAGGATGACAGTTGAATAACCTTCTATTTATTTTCTAACAGGTTTAGAGATAACACAAGGCATCTATATTTTAGAGACAGAAAATTTATGGATACTATATGTTACTTCCTAGGGAATAACAGAAGTGATGTGCAGGCATGGTAAATGTATTGGACTCTGACTGTAATTAGGTGGTATAGTGCCTAAGGCTTTTGACTGCTAACCAGAAGGCTGGCAGTTCAAACCCACAAGCCACTCTTCAAAAGGACTGCTAACCAGAAGGCTGGCAGTTCAAACCCACCAGACACTCTTTGAAAAGAAGAATCTCTATTTCCATGGAGATACTGCCTCAGAAACCCAAGGAGGGGTTGCTATGAGTCGAATCTGACTTAGTGTCAGTGAGTTAGTTTAATTTCAGGCCAAGTGTAAAGACACTAGAAATCATATACTGTTTCACACTTTTCAAAGTTTATACTTTATTTGAGTGAGAAGAGTATTAAGAAAAATATAAAGAATAAAATATTATTTATTAATTTTATATTTTTATTACCTCTGTTCCCTATCGAATTCCAAAGTTGACTTTGCACATATGGTAAACAGAAAATATGGTATTATTGGTACAAATGTACTGTGCTAGATGAGAAAGCTTAGAGCAAAATACTAAGGAAGTTGTATCCATTATTTAGTGGATTTACAAGTTATGAAAGTATATACAAATACACATACACTCAATACTCACTCACACACAAAACTAATACACACATAAACCACTGTTGGAAACAGGTTAAATAACCTCTTCAAAGTGGCCAGATGTGGGTTTAGAAAGTGAAAGATGGAATAAATAGAATGTATCTAAGAACTTCCCTTCTCTATGATCTTTTATAACATATATACATTCCAAAATTGCTATTAAAATTTTATATTTGCCATGCATATGTTTTTCTGATAGTCAATGCCATAAATATTTGTTATAAAGCAAATTAAAGATATATATTTGAACTGAGGTATTGACACTTTAAACATTATCTCTCCCATAAGACTAGATGGGTCGTTTCCCATGGACAGTTTAATATACAGGGAACTCTGGCAATGAGACGATTTTATCAAATCTTCTTGGGGAAATTTGTAATATGCTGAAAATCAGTGAACTATTTTGATCTTATCAGGAGATACTATTTCTGACATCTGATATCCATCTGTATAAAACTACTTATCACTTGATTCCAGTGATCAGCAAGGTTTGGGGTTTAGATTCATACCTTTCTTCTAAAATAAGAAAATGTGCCTAATTTATCCATTAGATATGAAGCAAAAGGGTGACAGGAGATGGGAATTTTCTTTTTTCAATTCTTAAATTCCTTAAATATAGGTGGTACAGAAAGTGAAAACAATTTATCTTAAATATATAAAATTTCTTCTAACAGAAAAATTAAAGAATTAAAGACCAATGTGCATATTAAATACCTAAAAAAGTATTTTGAAAGTATACAAACATGTGAAACACTGTTTATAGATGTAATTGAATAAACACTGAATTATCTGAAATGGTGAAACTAATATAAAATTTTAGATAAATTTATTTTTTGCTTTAAACAAATTCAGAGAACACATAAAACATCAGTTGTACTAATTGTTTTTCTCCACTGCCTAAGATGTATATTTTAATCTTGTCTCAATTATTTTCAGTTTCATATGGACAAAAGATGCATGTAAGTACGTGTGTAAATATGTTAAGAATTATTGGTAGTTCAGTGGTAGAATTCTCCGCTTCCATGTGGGAGACCCAGGTTTGATTCTTGGCCAGTTCATCTTATGAAACCACTACCCATCTGTTAGTGGTGGATTGCCAGTTATTATGATGTAAAACAGATTTCAGTGGAGTTCCCAGACTTAGATAGACTAGACAGGCCTAATAGTCTACTTCTGAACATCAGCCAATGAAAACCCTAAGGATCACAGAGTTCAATTTACAACTGATCATTGGGATGATGTAGGGGCAGGCAACCTTTTGTTCTATTGTGCATGGGGTTACCATGAATAAGAAACTGACCTGATGGCAGCTAACAACAACAACAACAAACATAAGTTAGAAGCTCCGTAGTGGTCTTCTGGGTTGAGACTTGGATAAATACATTTGTTCTGTATTTGTATTTTTGAATTCTGCCCTAAATTAGGAGATCAGTATTTGACAAGAACTAAATCTGTTTGTTTATGAGAAAGGATGGAAATAGTTTTTAGATCATTAAGCAGACATTGGTACTTCATAAACTTTTGTGAAATATTGTCTTTTATGCATAAGAGAATTAACAGTGATTGTCTTTCACATTGACAAACAAAAGGAAAAAATAAAAAAATTCTCTACCTACAGATTTCATAGAAACCAAAATATAGGTCCCAAGATGAGACTCATAATTCTGCAAGTAAACACATAGACACTAATACACCTGTTTATACAGCCCGTGCATAGATATAGATATATTCACACCTGCTTATGCCCAAACCATTAACATCTCAATAAATGGCATCACTATCTAGCTAAAGGCTCTAGCTGGCAACTTAGAAGTTTTGTTCTCTGACTTTGAACATCTAACTTCTCAGGAAATTAATGTAGATCCTAACTAAAAAAAAAATAATTTCTACTCAACGAATTGACCATCTTCATTAGCATATCTTTGTCTTGACCAAAACCAAAAAAAAAAAAAAAAAACAAACTCACTGACATTGAGTAGATTCTAACTCATATTGATCCCTTTTGGGTTTCTGAGCCAGTAAATCTCTACAGAAGTAGATTGCCCAGTCTTCCTTTCACAGAGTGGCTGGTGAGTTTGAGCCACCAACCTGCTGTTTAGCAGTCAAATGCTTTAGGTGCTAAGTCAGCAAAGCTCCATATAAAACAGTAACTTCATAACTAATTCCTCCATCTCAGTTATTTACCTCTTGTAATCCATTCTCATAATCCAACAATCTGGACTATATGAAGAAAAATGTCACATGAGGATTGGAGGATGAGTCATTAACAACCTGAGATAGGTAGATGACACAATTTTGTTTGCTGAAAGTGAGGATGACATAGAGCACTTACTGTGAAGATTAAAGACTAAAGTCTGTTGTATGGATTACACCTCAATATAAAGAAAACAAAAGTCCTCCAAACTGGACAAATAAGCAGCATCACAATGAATGGAGAAAAGATTAAATTTGTCAAGGACTTCATATTACTTAGTTCAATGTCAATGGAAGTAGCAGTCAAGACATCAAAAGATATATTCCATTGGGAAAAGCTTTCGAGTGCTGAAGAGCAATGATATCTCCTTGAAGACTAAGATGCACCTAAGCCAAGCCATGGTATTTTCAATCATCTCATGTGCATGTGAGAGCTGGACAATGAATAAGGAAGACTGATGAAGCATTAATGATGTTGAGTTGTGGTGTTAGTGAAGAATACTGAAAATACTGTGGACTGGTAAAGGAACTAACAAATCTGACCTGGAAGAAGTGCAGCTGGAATGCTCCCTGGAAGCAAGAATGGCTAGACTTCATCTCATCAACTTTGGTCATGTTGTCAGAAGGGACCATTCTGTGGAGAAGGATGTCATTCTTGGTAAAATAGAGGATCAACGAAAAAGGGGAAGGCCCTTAAGAAGATTGATGGAGATGATGGCTGAAACGATGAGCTCAGTTATAGTAGGTATCATGAGGCTGGCACAGAACTAGGCAGTGTTTCATTCTGTTGTACAAAGGGTTGCTATGAGTTGGAGACAACTTGACAACATATAATAACAACAAAAACAACAATACATTCTTAACAAAGAACCTAATATTATTTCTAAATTATTAGTGAATAAGTAAAATTGAGTCAACTCTCCCTTAAAATGTATGAACCAAACCAAACTCACCTATGATAGGACATTTAGTGACCCCTTCTTGGGTTTTTGAGGTGACATCTCTATGGAAGTAAATTGCCCAACCTTCCTTCCGAGGAGTGGCTGGTGGATTTGGACCCCCAGCCTTCTGGTTAGCAGTCAAGTGCCTTAGGCACTACTCCATCAGAGCTCCCAAAAAGTGTATAAATAATTGTAATTTTATTTGTAAGAAAGTCAAAAACTCTTACTATTCCTCACAAAGCATTGTGGAATCCATTCCTTGACTCTCTCAAATGTAATATTGGGCAAAATTTCCACTCATTTGTCTGTGCTTTATATTCACTGGCATATTTTAAACTTCTGGGAATGCAAAGCACTTTTCTCCTTTTCTTGGCCATTTATGACTCCATCCCAACCTTTGGTCTCAATTTAAAAATATCTTCTCAGATAGGTTTATCTTGATCATTTTATTCAAAACATTTTTCTCAAATTAATTTCCAGCATATTTCACATAAAGCTTTCATCAAAATTTTATATTATTTTATATGTCTGTTAACATTTTTATTGTTATCATTTATGCAAATCTATCCCACCCTCAGTACCTTAAAAACATACAAATCCTAAAGCCATAGTTCTCTTATTTATCCCTAATTCTCTATCTAATAAAACTGTGCTTGGCAATAGAGCAGAGAGTTGATAAATATTTGTAGAATGGATGAGTAAAAGTCTTTTATAAGTGATTTAATGACTAGTCAACCTATTAAAAGTGACCATGGAGGAAAGTGAGGTAATCTACTTCCAGAAAGATTTACAGTCTTGGAAACCTAATGGGGATTGCTATGAGTAGGGACTGACTCGATGGCATTGGGTTTTCATATACACATATGTGTGTGTATGTGTGTGTATATATGTGTGTATGTATGTATATGGGTGTGTATAATGTAAAATTTAATGTACAACCGGTTGCATTAGAGTTGATTCTAAATCATGGAGACGGAATATATGTCATAATACATCTATATTCCATAGATTTCCCATAAGTAAGGTACTTCTTGGTGGATTTGTACCTCCAAACTTGCAATTAACAGCAAATGCTAATCAGCCCAATCCATTGCCAGGGAGTTAACTCTGACTTATGGTGAACTTATAAGCCAGAGTATAGCTGTTCTATAGGGTTTTCCAGGCTCTAAGTCATTACAGAAGCAGACTGCCACATCTTTGTCCCATAGAACTGCTGATAGGTTTGAAACACTGACCTTTAGGTTAAAATTCAAGCAGGGACTCCATTGAAGGACTTGATGGAAGCCACGGTGTTTTCAATTGTCTAGTACACCACACACATCCATTGCCATCCATTCAATTCTGACTCATAGCTACCCTTTAAGACAGAGTAGATCTGTCCTGTAGGGTTTCCATAGGTGTAAATCTTTACGGAAGCAAATCAGCTCATTTTTCCTCCATGGAGCAGCTTTGAACTTCTGACCTTTTAGTTAACATCAAATGTTATAACAACTAAGTCACCAGACTTCCTCACATGCATGCAAAATCAAGACAATGAAATTTTAACTTTGTTCTCCAGTAGAATCCTAGTGGTGTGGTAGTAAAGCATTCAGGTGCTAACTAGAAACAGTTCTAACCAACAAGCTTCTCCATGGGCAAAAATATTGCAATCAGCTTCCATAAAGATTATCAACCTTGGAAACTCTATGGAGCAGTTAGACAGTCCTATAGGGTCAGAATTAATTCCACTACAATAGATATATATATATTTTTTAACTGTTTCTCAGTGCTACAGCTTTTTCTGAAAAACATTATAACACTGATATAATTTCATGATGTTGTATATAAACCTGAACTATATAAAGACAAGTAAGGTATCAGGATTGGAGAAACACTCATTAAAAACCTGTACTATGTAGATGACACAACCTTGCTTGATGAAAGTTAAGAGAACTTGAAACACATACTGATGAAGATCAAAGACTACAGCTTTCAGTATAGTTAACACTTCCACATAAAGAAAATAAAAATCCTCACAACTGGACCAATAAGCAATATCATTATACAAGGGGAAAAGATTAAAGTTGTCAAGAAATTCATTTTTCTTGGATCCACAATGAACATACATGGAAGCATCAAGAAATCAAATAATGTATTTATTGGGCAAATCTGCTGCAAAATATATCTTTATATTATTGAAAGGAAAAGGTGTTACTTTGAGGACTGATGTGTGCCTAAACCAAGCCATGATATTTTCAACTGCCTCATATTTAGGGGAAAGCTGCACAATGAAAAAGGAAGACTGAGGAAGAATTGAAGCCTTTGAATCGTGATGTTGGTGAACAGTACTGAATATAGCATGGGCAACCAGAAGAACAAACAAATATATCTTGGATGAAGTAAAACTGGAATTCTTCTGGGAAGCAAGGCTGGTGAAACTTCATCTTATGTATTTTGGCCAAATTATTAGGAGGGATCCATCTCTGGAGAAGAACATCATGCTTGGAAAAGAAGTGTGTCAGCAAAAATGAAGAAGACCCTCAACAAGATAGATTGACACTGTAGCTGCAACTATGGGCTCAAACATAACAATTGTGAGGATGACACAGGGCATGGCAGTGTTTCTTTCTGTTGTATGTGGGTCAACCATGAGTTGGAATGCCTCAACAATATCTAATAAAACAACATAGACATGTAGGAGATTTGAGACTTACTGTTGTTGTTGTTTTTGTTATGTGCCATCGGGTCAAACCCGACTCAAGCGACCCCTCCTTGGGTTTCTGAGGCAGTATCACTATGGAAGTAGGATTACCCAACCTTCCTTCTAAACACATGATAAAGAGCTCTAGTGGCATAGTGCCTAAGCCATTTGACTGCTAACCAGAAGGTTGGTGGTTCAAACCCACCAGCTACTCTGCAGAAGAAAGACTGGATAATCTACTTCCATAAAGACTTAACACCTCAGAAACCCAATGGGGGTCATTATGAATTGGAATCAACTTGATGGCAGTGGTTTTTTTTTTTTTTTGAAACAGATGATGGATAAACTAATAAGTTTAAATTTTCACTGAGAAGATTTTCAACTCTTCCGTCTAGATTATTTTACCATAAGATATGCTTAGGAAGAAGCAGTAAGGACATCAGACAACATATAGCACTGGACAAATGGGCTCCAAAGGACCTCTTTCAAGTGCTGAAGAGCAAAGATGTCTCCTTGAGGACTAAGGTGCGTGACACAAGCCATGCTATTTTCAATTGCTTAATATGCATGTGAGAGCTGAACAATGAATAAGAAAGATGGAATAAGAATGGATGCTTTTGATTTGTGTGCTAGCAAAGAATGCTGAAATTACCATGGACCACTAAAAGAACTAACAAATCTGTCCTGGAGGAAGTGCAGCCAGAATGCTCCTTGGAAGCAAGAATGGCCAGACTTTGCCTCACCTACTTTGATCATGTTATCAGAAGGGACCATTCCCTGGAGAAAGATTCCATGCTTAGTAAGGTGGAGGGTCGACAGAAGAGGGAAAGGTCCTCAACGAGATGATTGACACAGTGGCTGCAGTGATGGGCTCAAGGATCATGGACCTGGTGCAGGACCAGGCATTGTTTCATTCTGCTGTGCATAGGGTTGCCATGAGTCGGAGAAGACTTCAGGGAACCTAAAAACAACCACAACATACCTAAAAGCCTTGATTCTTCAGTGGTTAATGCTTGGCATTTACCAAAGGGTTGATAGTTTGAACTCAACAGCCATTCTTGGAAAGAAAGATCGGGAGAAGGATTTACAGCCTTCAAACCTTATTGTGCAGTTCTATTCTTTCCTATAGGCTCAAAATGAATTAGAATCAACTCAACAGCAAGTTTGTTTAAGATGTACTTAGTTACTGCTGTGGTTTTTAGGTTTCATCAAGTTGGTTCATACTGATAAGGATTGTATGTACAGCAGAACAAAAAAATTCACTTTGCACTATTCTCACAATCTTTGCTAGGTTTGAGCCATCATCACAGCCTCTGTGTCAATCCATCTCCTTTTCTTACAGTCTCTTTACCAAGCATGATATCCTTCTCCAAGCACTTGTTCCTCTGACAACATGACCAACATACTGCAGATGAAGTCTGGCCATTTTAGCTTCTAAGGATCATTCTGGCTATACTTCTTTCAAAAAAAATTTCTTCACTCTACTGTCATTCCGTGATATTTTCAGTTCTTTGCCAACAACACAATTCAATTCCATCACTTCTCCTTGAACTTCCATATTCATTGTCCAGCTTTCACAGACATATGTGATGATTGAACATACCAGTCTTGAGTAAGGCATACCTTAGTCTTCAAAGTGACATATTTGAAGTTTAACACTTTAAACAGGTCTTTTGTGGCAGATTTGCTCAATGCAACACTTCATCTGATTTCGTGACTGTGGCTTCTATGGGTGTTGATTGTGGATTCAAGTAAAATCAATTCCCTGAAAATTTCAATCTTTTCCCCATTTATCATGATGTTGCTTATTGGTCCAATTGGAAGAATTTTAGTTTTCATTATGTTAATGTGTATCCATACTGGAGGCTCTAGTCTATGATCTTGATCAATAAGTGATTCAAGTCCATTGTGTCATCTACATATCACAAGTTGTTAATGAGTCTTCCTGCAATTCAGATGCCTATTCTACTTCACATACTCCAATTTCTCCTTAGATTATTTGTTCAGCATACAAACTGAATGAGTATGGTGAAAAGATACAACCTTGATGCACACTTTACATGATTTTAACCATTCAGTACCACTTTGTTCTCTTTGAATTCTTGATTTATGTACAGGCTCCTCATGAGCACAATTAAGTGCTCTCGAATTCTCATTCTTCATGTTATTCATAATTTGTATAATATTCTTGATATAATCCCACAATTTGTCTGTTCTTCAGTCATTGGTGTTCAGTTCATTCTTCATTTTATCCATAATTTGGATTATTTGCTTTCAACCAAGATCCATCTGATGTAAAAAATGATATCCCTCATTCCATTCCCTATTCCAAATCCAGGTTACATTTCTAGAATTTCTCTATGTATGTACAGCTGCAATAATTTTAAATTATTTACAGCAATATTTTACTTGTTTGTGATATTAATGATTTTGCTTGCTAATTTCTGCCTTCTGTTGGATTACCTTTCTTTGCAAAGAGCACAAATATGGATCTGTTCCAGTCAGTTGACCAGGTAATGGTCTTCCAACTTTCTTGCCATAAACACGTGAGTGTCTCCAGTGCTGAATCTATTTTTCAAGACATGTGAATAGGTATTCTGTCAATGTCTGAAGCCTTGTTTGCCAATTCCTTCAGTGCAGCTTCAAATTTGTCCTTCAATATCATTGGTTCTTGAATGTATGCTGCCTACTGAAACGGTTGAACATCGACCAGTTCCTTTTGGGTTTCCGATGGTGTATCTCTATGGAAGTAGATTGCCCAACCTTCCTTCTGAGGAGTGACTGGTAGTTTTGAACCACCAGGCTTCTGGTTAGCAGTCAAATGGCTTAGGCACTACACCACCAGAGCTCCTCCTTTTGGTTCAGTGACTCAATATTCCTTCCATCTTCTTTTGATGCTCCCTGCATCATTCAGTATTTTGCCCATAGATTATTTCAATATTACAACTCGAGATTTTTTTTTTTTCTACAGTTCTTTTATCTTGAGAAATGCTGATTCCCTTTTGGGAGCAAGTTTCTGAACCATCTCTGGCATCGATTTCAATATTTTCTTCCTTTCCTGTCTTTTAATGGTCTTTCATTTTCTTCATGTATAATATCCTTGATGTCATCCCACAATTTCTCTGCTCTTCAGTCATTGATGTTCAATGTATCATATCTTTTCTTTGGATGGTTTCTAAATTCAAGCAGGATATACTCAAAGTGATATTTTGAATCTTGTGCATTTCTTTTAATTTTCTTCAGCTTCAACTTGAACTTGCATATGAGCAATTGATGGTCTGTTCCACAGTCAGCTCCTGGCCTTGTTCTGACTGATGATATTGAACTTCTCCATCTTCTCTTTCTACAGATGTAGTCCATTTGATTCCTGTGTATTCCATCTGGAAAGTTCACTTGATGAACAACAACTGATTCTTTTTCATACAGTAACTCTATGTCTTCCTTCCATCTTCTTTTGATGTCACCCTCACCATTCAACATTTTGTCCATAGAATCTTTCAACTTTGCAACTTGAGGCTTTTTTTTTTTTTTCTCCAGTTCTTTCAGCTTGAGAAATGCTTTTTCTTTTCTAACTCCAGGTCTTTACACATTTCTTTATAATAATTAACTTTGTCTTCTTGAGCTGCTCGCTCTTTGAAAGCTTCTGTGCAGCTCTTTTGTCTTGTCATTTCTTCCATTTGCTTTAGCAACTCTTCTTTCAAGGAAAAGTTTCAGAGTCTCTTCTGACATCCATTTAGTTTTTTCTTCCTTTCCTGTGTTTTTAATGACCTGTTGCTTTCTTCGTGGATGATATTCTTGATATTATCCCACAATCCCTCTGGTTTTTGGTCATTGATGTTCAAAGCATCAATTATATTTTTTAGATGATCTCTAAATTCAGACGGTTATTTTGTCTCTTGTGGACTTCTTTTACTTTTCTTCAACTTCAACTTAAACTTGCATATGAGCAGTTGATAGTGTTTTCTTTAATCAGCTCTTACCCTTTTTGCCTGAAAATATTGAAATTTTCTATCACATCTTGGCACAGATCTGAATCCTGTATAATCCATCTGACAATGTACATGTGTATAGCTGCTGTTTGTGTTGTTGATAAAAAGGTATTTGCAATAAATAAGTCAATGCTCTTGCAATATTGTGTCATGCAATCTTCGGCATTATTTCTATCACCAAGACTAAATTTTTCCAACTACCAGTGATCTATTTTTGTTTCTAGCTTTTGCATTCCAGTCATCTTGATAATCTTGATTGCATGTTTGGCCACTTTCAGACTGCAGAAGTTGGTAAAAATCTTAAATTCCTTCATCTTTGGCATTGGTGGTTGGTGCATAGATTTGAATATTAGTAGTATTAACTGGCCTTTCTTAGGAGCTCTGGTAGCACAGTGGCTAAGACAGTTGCCTGCTAACCAGACGGCTGGCGGTTCAAATGCACCAGCCACTCCTTGGAAGGAAGGTTGGGCAATCCTACTTCCATAGTGATACTGCCTTGGAAACCCAAGGAGGGGTCGCTATGAGTCAGGTATGACTCGACGGCACATAACAACAAAAACAACAGTATTAACTGGACTTTCTTATAGGTATATGGATATTATCCTATCATTGAATGCATTATATTTCAGGGTGGATCTTGATATATTGTTTATGATGATGACTGACATGCCATTCCTGGCATAATAGATGATATTGTGGTCTGATTCAAAATGGCCCAAAGTGGTCCATTTCAGCTCACTAATGCCTAGTATATCAATCTTTATGAGTTCCATTTCATTTTTCACAACTTCCAAATATCCTAGATTCATACTTCATACATTCCATGTTCCAATTATCAATGAATGTTCTCAGCTGTTTGTTCTCATTTTGAGTCAAGCCACATCAGCAAATGGAGGTCCTAAAAACTTTACTTTATCCGTATCATTAATGTCAGTTCTACTCTGATGAGGCAGCTCCTTCCCAGGCATATTTTGAGTGACTTCTGACCAGAGAGGCTCATCTTATGGCACTGTATTAGACAAAGTTTGACTGTTATTCATAAAGTTGTTCAATAATATATCAGCCAGTGTTTCCCTTCTATTCATAACGTTTTCCCTGGTCAATTATTTCAAAAGTGGATGGCCTTTTCCTTCTTTTGAATCTGTGTTAGTCTGGAAACTCTGCTGAAAACAGTCCACCATGGGCAACCCTCCTGTTGTTTGAAACATCCGTGGCACAGCCTCCAGCCTCACAGCAACACACAATTTGCCACTGTATTGACAGGCAAATTTGTCTCCCTTAGTTGTTCCAAACTTCTCTGCTCACTTTCTGGCCTTCCCCCTACCTGTTTAGGACATCTGACCTGGCTCCTGCTTTCTTCCTGGGGGCTCTCCTCTTACCTGTATCCAGCCATCTGCCCTGGTTTCCTGTTTCCTGCCTGATAACTCAGACTACAGAAGTTGGTAAAAATCCTCCATTTCTTCATCTTTGGCTTTAGTGGTTGGTGAATAAAGTTGAATAATACTATTAACTGGTTTTCCTTGTAGGCATAAGGATATTGTCCTATCTCTGACAGCATTGTACTTCCTGACATATCTTGAGACATTCATTATGAGGGTAATTATGATGCCATTCCTCTTCCATTTGTCATTCTTGGCACAGGGCATCCTGTGATTTTCTGATTTAAAATACACCTCAGCTCATCAAGGCCTAGGAAATTGATCTTTATGCATTTCATTTCATTTTGACAACCTCCAGTTTTCCTATATTCATACTATGTTAACTGCATATTCTGTCCTGTCCCACGGGACAGTCAACCTAGGACCTGGAGGAGGGGGTGGAAATGGAGGGGACAAAAGACATGAAGAATGGAGACAAGTCGAAAGCCTGATCAAGTCTCGTTTATTGAATTTCAAACAAATACTTATATATGGTAAAGGAAAGGGGCAGGATCAAGGAATGGGGTGATGTGAC
>NW_006921915.1:2422844-2423919 GCF_000298275.1 Orycteropus afer afer
TGACTGATACATGTTTTCCTGCTTCTCCAGATTGCAGGGTAGCAAAAAATAAATCCACTATAGGTATCAACAATAACATGCACATATTTAAGACTTTCAAATTCCGACATATGTGTTACATCCATTTGCCAAATGGCATTGGGGACTAATCCCCTGGGGTTAACTCCTAGATGGGGAATCGGTAGGAAGGTGATGCAGGAAGCACATTGTTTCACGATTTGACAGACTTGTTCTCTAGTAATTTTGAACATCAGTCTTAAGGTATGAGAGTTTAGATGATGTAGCCGATGTGCTTCAGTAGCTTGTGTAAGGGCTTCAGCATCTATATTAACATTGCCAATTGTTTTGGTGGTTCTATCTGCTACATTGTTGCCTTCAACTAGTGGGCCTGGAAGGCCAGAATTTGCTCTGAGATGGCCAATAAAAAAAGGGTAATCTCACTGTTGGATAAGTATTTGGAGCTGTAAAAACAAAGAAGCAGCCTCTGAGGCTTGTTGTATTTGAGCTGCCATCTCTAGGAAGGGAACAGAATGAGCTAAATAAGCACTGTCTGTATAAATATTAAGGGCCATGTTTGGGAAAGCAGAGAATACTGCAATAATTGCCTGTAACTCCACTATTTGAGCAGACTTAGAAGAAGTATTAAATTTTACCACTGTATCCTTAAAGGAATAGACAGCCACACCAGTAGAGGATCCATCAGTGAATACTAGGATTGCATCAGTAATTGGGGTCATAGAAGTCCTTACAGGGAACAGAAAGTCATGTAAGTTACAAAATGGAAGTAATTTATCTGGGGGGTAATGATTGTCTATTTTACCTGTGAATGAAGCACAGGCTATTGGCCAGCAGTCAGTAGTTTGAAGTAACCAATCAACTAAATCAGTTGTGATTTAGAGTAGGGTTGTATGATCTCATCAGGTTCTTTTCCAAAATATTTTCTTCCATTTTCCCTACCTAAAATAATTAATTCAGCAATTGCTTGGAAGTAGGGATAAATTACTCTTTTTGGGGAAGAGGAATGGTGTATCCACATAATGGGAGCAGTCTGCCAAAATACAGCTGTAGGCGTCCA
>NW_006921915.1:2431818-2434390 GCF_000298275.1 Orycteropus afer afer
ATTTGAAATGAATAAGTCTCTCTTGCAAAATTTGATCTTGTGATCTTTAGAATCATTTCCATCACCACAGTCATGTTTTCCAACTACCTATGCTTCTTTGTTTCTAACTTTCATATTAAAATCACCAGTCATTACCAATATATCTTGATTCTATGCTTGGTCAATTTCATATTGGAAAAGTTGGTTAAAAAAAAAAACAAATCTTCAATTTCTTCATCTTTCACTTTGGTGGTTGGTGCATAAATCTGAATGAGAGTTGTGTTAATTCACCTTCTTTGTATGACTGTGGATACTATCCTATCATAGACATCAAGGTACTTCAGAATATATCTGGAAATGTTCTTTTTGATGATGACTGCAATGCTGTTCCTCTTTAATTTGTCCTTCTTTGCATAGTAGACTGCCCTTGAGTTGGATCCAACTCCTAATGACCCATCCTTGGATTTCAGAGACAGTATCACTATGGAAGTAGATTGCCCAACCTTCCTTCCAAGAAGTGACTGGTGGGTTTTAACTTCCAGCTTTCTGGTTAGCAGTCAAATGTCTTAAGCATTATGCCACCAGAGCTCCCATTGTAGACCATATGTTTGTCTAATTCAAAATGGCCAATATCAGTCCACTTCAGCTCATTAATGTCTTTGCTGTTTTTGTTATGTGCTATCAAGTCAGATCCAACTCATAGCAGCCCCTCCTTGAGTTTCTGAGGCGATATCATTGCAGAAGTAGATTGCTCAACCTTCTCTCCAAGAAGTGGCTGGTAGGTTTGAACCACCTAGCATATCAATATTGATGCATTGCACTTCATTTTTGCCTACTTCAAGTTTTCCATTATACTTCATCCATTCCACGTTTTGATTGTTAATAGATGTTTTCAGTTGTTTCTTCCCATTTTGAGTTGCATCCATCAGTAAATGAAGGTCCCAAAAGCTTTATTGCATGTGTGTCATTAAGTTTGACTCTCCTTTGAAGAGGCTGCTGTTCCCTAGTTGTATTTTGAGTATCTCCCAACATGAGGGGCTCTTCTTCCAGCAGTATGTCAATTAATGTTTCATTGATAGTTATAAAAGTTTTCCAGTAATATATCTGATAGTGTTTCACTGCTATTCATAAGGCTCCAGTGGCTTTTTCTTTTTTTTTTTTTTTTTCATAAATAGATGGTCTCATCCTTCTTCCCAGTCTGTCTCAATCTGAGGCTCCACTGAAACCTGTCTACCATGTGTGATGCTTTTGGTAGTTGAAGTATCGATGGTATAATGTTCAGCTCCACAGCAACACATACACCACCACAGTATGACAAACTGACAGACAAGTGGTAGAATAAATGTATTTAAGGGGTTTAAAGCTTAGGACTTAATCTATAGAGTTCAAAATATCAATTATAATTTATTATCCTGACTCTAGGCAATGAAAACCTGGTGACATAATGCCTAAGACATTTGACTTCTAACCAGAAGCCTGATGTTCAAACCCACCAGCCACTCCAAGGAAGAAAGATGCAACATCTAGATTTACTACATTGGAAACCCATCAGGGATCACTGATTCATAATTGACTCGATGGTAGTGATTTTTTTTTTCCACTTTGCCAATAAATGCAAATATTATTTTTAGTGTTGGAAATAATACTAAACATGTCAATGGCGGATTCTGATTGTGACTTATTTCTGAGTAAATTTGTCATAAGTATAGTGAAGATTTTGAAGTATTTTAAAATTAAACCAGCTAAAAATCAGATTTTGGGAACAGAATCATTATTATAATGGAAAGTTATATCATATAATAAATTTAACATGTTTATATCATGTCATAGGAGCTCTGGTGGCATAGTACCTAAGGCATTTGACCACTAACCAGAAGGCTGGTGGTTCAAACCCACCAGCCACTCCTCAGAAGGAAGGTTGGGCAATCTACTTCCATAGTGATACCACCTCAGAAACCAAAGGAGATGTCACTATGAGTCAGATCTGACTCAGCGGCAGTGAGTTTTGAGTTTTTGAGTTTGTCATATATACAATATATCACCAATAATAGAAGAAAAGTTTGAAGAAAGGAAAAGAAGGAAAAGTGGGAGAATGGAAAAATGTTAGGTAGGAATAAGAGTGGAAGAAAATAAGTTATTTTCTACTTCTCTTGATTCTATGTTGGATAAGGTGCTGACTGCGAAGACAGAAGACTGGGGTTCAATTTCAACACTTTAATTTTAATTACATTGTTGTTGTTTTTGTTGTTATGGGCTGTTCAGGACCAGACAAATATAAAGCCTCTGAGTCACATATTTCTCATCTGAAAATGAGTATGTTGTTGTTGTTGTTGTTGTTATGTGCCTTCAAGTATAACAATAATATTTTCACAAAGGAGATATTTGAAATAACATGGATATAATATGAAATAAATTTATATTTATTTGCCAATTCTGGTGTTTCCTTTTTAATGTTGTCAATTAAAAAAAAAAAAAAAAAAAAAAACTTTTATTCTAAATAGATCCATGTAATAATAATGAAGATTTCTCCCAGAAGGGGGCCCAGAGGTTCTGAAGCAGCAACAGCTAGTCTACAGGGAAAGGTAGGATTGTG
>NW_006921915.1:2434490-2435744 GCF_000298275.1 Orycteropus afer afer
AAAAAAAAAAAAAAAAGCAAACAACTTTTATTCTATTCAGAGTAATCTAAGAATATCTGATTGTACCAGTTTCATAAAATTCATATGACAATGATACTCGTAATAAAATGAGTCAAATAAGCATATGTGTGTTAGTGTGCATTCCTTTAGATAGCTTCATTTATTTTATTATCATATGACTTCATACTACTTTTAAAAGTAATTTATATAATGTTTGATATATAGTCATATTGCAAACATTGTTAGAACATGATAACTTAAGGTCAAATATACTTCTATGGACAGTGGAGACTGGTGTGATGCTTTGATATTGAACAAGTTTTACCCAAGCTTCCAGACTAGGATTACTAGGAAGAAAGTCCTAGTGATACAGTTCTAAAAAATATTTAAAATGCTGTGGACCACAAGAGCCTAGTTGTCAAGCTATCATGAAGCTGATGTAGGACTAGGCAGAGTTTTATTCCATTGTGCATGAGATTGTCATTAGTCTGGGGATGACGTGACAGCAGGTAACAACTTGAACTCAAAAATGTATATTCAGAGATAGATTGCTTAAATTACTTCATTCTATAAAGAAAAAAAAAGGGGGTATTATAGATGACTCATTTTCATTATTCTTGTAAAAATTAAACAATAAAAGTCATCATCTAGAACCTCTGTATTGTGAATTGAAGTAATTCCTAATCAAGATAGTTTGACAGTAGCAGTTACATGAGTCTGTTGTATCATCCATAACATGGCTTTTCTAGTAAGATAAGAAAGAGTTCATTACATTCTTCTGTATGAAAAAAAAAAAAAAGAGCTTTTATCAGGCTACTTATGTCTAGTCAGAGAATAAAATAATTGAGAAGTATATTGGCAGCTTCCTAAGTACTCTGGAACAGAAATATAATTTCAAAACATTAAATAATTGATTACCAATTAAAATAATATCTCTTTGGTTTTTTAATACTAGGATCACTTTAGGTATTGCCTTCATATATTTTCTTTATGAGTTATAGATAATCACTTAAAGAAGTCATTTTATATTTTATTAAAAAAAGCTGATCAGAATAAGAGATATGTTTCTAATCTCTATAATATCACTAGAACTAAAATATATTAAGTAGTATTTTATTCTGGGAGCTCTGGTAGCATAGTGGCTAAGGCACTTGACTGCTAACCAGAAGGCTGGTGGTTCAAACCCACCAGCCACTCCTCGGAAGGAAGATGGAGCAATCAACTTCCGTAGTGATACTGCTTCAGAAACCCAAG
>NW_006921915.1:2435844-2464626 GCF_000298275.1 Orycteropus afer afer
GGTTCAAACCCACCAGCCACTCCTCGGAAGGAAGATGGGGCAATCTATTTCTGTAGTGATACTGCCTCAGAAACCCAAGAAGGAGTCGCTATGACTTGGGTCCGACTCGACGGCACATAACAACACCACCATTTCATTCTGGGATAAAAAACACAAGTCAAATTTCCATCACGTGCCCTTATTTCCATGGTTCCTGACATTGATATATTTTATTTTTATTAATAAATTCTAATGTGTATTAGGCATCTTTACTAAATTTCTCAGATCCTAAGAACTTATAATTTGAAAGAGATTTCATGATATTTTAAATTGTCAGAAATTTAGAAACACTAAACATTATTCTTAAATTGCAAGCCCACTTAACTGATGTAGTTTCATTGTAATTGCATAGCCCAGAAATAATACAAGCTTAAGTGTGAAACTGTCTATCTTACTTGTTAGCTTTCATTCTATGATCCCTAGATTTTTAACCTAAAAAATGGATAATCCATTACCTATTTCCCAATGTTGTTTAGAGTATTAAATGAGGGAAAGATTTTACTTAAGTAAATAAAGTGTAATTTTCCTTTCTAACTACCTCCTTTTATTTATCTAGAAGTTCTAGTTCAAAGTCTCAGGCTCTGGAGGCTAAGTGAAAGCCCCTCACTCTTGGCTTTCAGCTCTACTTCTTGCTTCTGGCCCACTGAAACTAGAGGCATCTCTTTACTCAAGCAGTTTCTGGCTGCTAAGACTGACCAACCCAAGGTCAACAAATAACAAAGCACAAACTCAAAATTACCAAACCACACAGCAGGTCATTGATTCAAGTTCATTGAGTCCCAAGATTGACAGACAACATGACAGGCTACAGAGCACTGACTCGCCTACATGCAGTGTTCAAGCATGCCATAAGCTAGAAACTCTTCCCAAAGCTTCTCCTTATATATGGGAAGCAGATAACATCCCTAAAACAGCTACTTAGCTGAAAATAAACATATTCCATCATGGTGATGATTGCCAGTCTCATCATGAGAAATAACTACAACCAAATGCTCAGCCACTCAAAACCAAGCCCAGCCAAGTTGACATATAACCTTAACTACCACACTTGTACAACATATATGACATTTATACTATTGAGGATATATATATATATATATATATATATATATATAGCATTAATGAACACTATGGACACAGAATAGAATATATACCATAGAATTAAGCATACATGTGCACCATTATGTCCCTTGATAATACATATACATACAAGGGTTTCAGCTTATATATGTTCAATATTTATTTTCTTTCTGCTCAGTAGTCTATGCTACAAAATAATAAAAATTGAAAATTAACCAAAGATCTCAATTTAGATACCTATTTCTCCATTCCCATGATCTTCCAAAATTCTGCTGGGAAGTATGATTTATCCTCCAATCACAAGGTGTTTTCCAAAACAATAAGAGCCCTCACTGAGAGTGCATCCAAGTGGCACAGATTATTAGTAAAAATTTGGTTCACTAGCAATTATTTCTGCAATTTGACCTATTAACTCTTTTCAAAGAATGGTACCAATATTTTACATTATTAACAAAACTTACATTAGAATTGTAATGTCATCATTTTCCCTCAGGATAACATTAATCAGATATATATTAATTTATTCATCACATGCATAATTTGAGGAATGTCTGAGTACTACCTAATATGGAATATGTGGTAATGTGGTGATAGCGACAGGACAGTTTGACTCAGCAATCATTCTGATATATTTTGCAATTATTTTCAATCATAGATATTCAACAGTTCTTGTAAATGCCAAACTGCAAATCTGGGATATCATTCTCTGATTTGATAATCATCTTGAGAGGACGTTCAGTATCTAAATGAACACTGCTGAGCTGAGAGTGTCTGTAAGTTAAAAAAGGTCTCTATGAAGCACATATGCAGCTCTCCATACATACAGTCTGTCCTACTCATTCTGATAACTATTTTTTTTTAAAGTAAATGCTATTGATCAGTGTGAGGGGAAGGGAGGTGCAATCATACATCTTCCTAGCATACAAAGGCAGAAAATTTATCATATCTTACTTTCCTGGAGCTTTGTCATCACCTTTATTTTTAAATAATAAATAAATAAATAAAATATGCATTCCTCTGTATGTATATATGAAACCATAAAAACAAACAAATAAACAGTTGCCTTTGAATAAATTCTGTGTAGATCTTCTCCATAAAGTGTGATCTTTTGGAAGCAGATATCCAGGCCTTTCTTCTAAGACTTTCCTGTGTGTGTTTGAACAACTAACCTGTTGGTTGGTAGTCAAACACTTAACAGTTTTTGCCACTTATGCACTCCATAGAGAAGGATATCACGCTTGGTAAAGAAGAGGGTCAGAGAAAAAGGGGAAGGCCCTCAACGAGATGGATTGACACATTGGCTGTAACAACAGGCTCAGGCATAACAAGGATTGTGAGGCTGGAGCAGGACTGGGCAGTGTTTCATTGTGTTGTACATAGGGTTGCTATGAGTCAGAGCTGATTTGATGACACCTAACAATAACAGGGCCAGTGCCCAGAGCAGAGAAGGTCAAGGCAGAGCCTCCAGGCATCAAGCACAAATATGGGGAAACCTAAGAATTGAGTGGGGTGGTTGGAACACCTAAGGGAGATGAACTTTCTGTCAGTTTGTTGTACTGTGGTGTTTTGCATGTTGCTGTGAGGCTGGAGATAATGCCATTGATATATTGAATACCAGCAGGGTCACCCATGGTGGACAGGTTTCAGTGGAGTTTCCAGACTTAGAAGAAGGAAGGGTTCATCAACTTCTCAAAGAACTGGCTTGTGAAATCCTTCTGAATAGCAAAGAAACACTGTCTAATATATTATTGGGGAACTTTATGAATAGCACATGGTGGACCAATTTCAGTGGAGTTTCCAGACTGGGACAGACTCAGAAGAATAAGAAGTCATCCACTTATCAAAGAATTGGCCAATGAAAGCCTTGTGAATGGTAGTGAAACACTGTCTGATATATTACTGGAAAGTTTTACTAATATCCCTGAAACATTATCTGATACTATGCTGGAAGATGAGCCCATCAGGTCAGAAGGCCCTCAAAATATGACTGGGAAAGAGCTTCCTCATCAGAGGAGAGCTTACCTTAAGGATATGGATAAAGTAGAACTTTCAAGACCTCCATTTGCTAGGATGGCACAAATCAATACGAGAAGAAATGCTGCAAACATCCAATAATAATTGGAACATGAAATGCATGAAGTATGAATCTAGGAAAATTGGAAGCTGTCAAAAATGAAATGGAATGTATAAAGATTGATATCCTAGGCATTAGTGAACTGAAATGGACCAGTTTTGGTCATTTTTAATCAGATATCATATCTGATCATATGATCAACTAAACTGGGAATGACAGATTGAAGAGGAATGGCATGGCATTCATCATCATAAAAAATTTTCAAGATATATCCTGAAGTACAATGGTGCCAGTGTTAGAATTATATCCATTTGCCTACAAGGAAAGTCTGTTAATACTACTGTTATTCAAATTTACACACCAACTACCAAAGTCAAAGATGAGGAAATTGAAGATTTTTACCAACTTCTGCAGGCTGAAATTGACAAAGATGCAATCAAGATGTACTGATTATCCCTGGTGATTGGAATGCAAAAGTTGGAAACAAAGAGAAATCACCAGTAGTTGGAAAATTTGTCCTCGGAGATAGAAAAGATGCTGGAGATCACATGATAGAATTTTGCAAGACCAATGATTTATTCATTGCAAACACCTTTTTCAACAATAAAAATGGTGGCTATACACATTTATTTCACCATATGGAATACAAAGGAATCGGATTGACTACATCTGTGGCAAGAGGCAACGGAAAATCTCAATATCTTTGGCTTAAACAAGGCCAGGAGCTGACTATGGAAAAAACTAACAATTTTCCATATGCAAGTTCTAGTTGAAGATAATTAAAACAAGTTGACAAAAGCAAAAATATGGCTTTGATAATATCCCTCTTGAATTTAGAGACCATTTAAAGAACAGATTTGATGCACTAAACACCAGTGACCAAAAACCAGAGGAATTGTGGGATGACATCAAGAACATTATCCATGAAGAAAACAAAAGATCATTAAAAAGACAGATAAGGAAGAAAAGACAAAAATGAATGGCTGACGAGACTGAAACTTGCCCTTGAATGGAGAGTAGCTGTATTCTTCAATCTTCATCAGTATGTACTTCAAGTCATCCTCACTTTCAGCAAGCAAAGTCGTGTGGTCTGCATAATGCATGTTGTTAATGATTCTTCCTCCAAATCTGATGCCATGTTCTTCTTCACATAGGTCCAGCTTCTCAGATTATTTGCTCCGTATAGAGTCAGAACAAGTATGGTGAAAGGATACAACACTGATGCACTCCTTTCTTGACTTTAAACCATGTAGTTTCTCTTTTTTTGCTTGAACAACATCCTCCTGGTCTATGTACAGGTTCCTCATGACTACAATTAAGTGTTCTGGAGTTCCCATTCTTTCCAATGTTATACACAATTTGTTATGATCCACACAATCAAATGCTTTTGCATAGTCAATAAAACACAAGTAAACATCTTTCTGCTATTCTTTACTTTTAGCTAAGATCCATCTAATATCAGCAATGATATCGCTAGCTCCACATCCTCTTCTGAATCCGGCTTGAACCTCTGGAAGTTCTCTGTCAATATACTGCTGCAAAAGTTTTTGAATTTTCTTCAGTAAGATTTTACTTGCATGCAATATTAATGATATTGTTTGATAATTTCCAAATTCTGTGGGATCACCTTTGTTTAGAATGGGTACAAATATGGACTTCTTCCAGTCAGTTGGACAGGTAGCTGTCTTCCAAACCTCTTGCATAGCTGAGTGAGTGCCTCCAGCGGGGCATCCATATGTTGAAACATCTAAATGGGTGTTCTGTCAATTACTGGAGCCTTGTCCCTCACAAATTCCCTAAGCATAGCTTCGAACTCTTCCCTCAATACCACTGGTTCTTGAACATATGCCACCTCCTGAAATGGATGAAGATCAACTAGGCATTTTTGTTACAGTGACTCTGTGCATTCTTTCCATCTTCTTTTGATGCTTCATGCATCGTTCAATATTTTGCCCACAGAATCTTTCAATATTGCAACTGGAGGCTTAATTTTTTTCCTCAGTTCTTTAAGCTTGAGAAATGCTGAGTGTGTTATTCCCTTTTGGTTTTCTAACTCCAGACCTTTGCACATTTAATTATAGTAGTTGGCTTTGTGCTCTTCGAAATCTTCTGTTCAGCTATTTTATCTTGTCATTTCTTCCATTTGCTTTAGCTACTCTCCACTCAAGAGCAAATTTCAGAGTCTCTTCTGACATCCATTTTATTTTTTCTTTGTTTCTCATATTTTTAATGACCTCTTGTTTTCTTCATGGAAGATTCTCTTGATGTCATCCCACAATTCTTCTGTTTTTTGGTCATTGGTGTTAAATGCACCAAATCTATTCTTTAGATGGTCTCCAAATTCAGGAGGGATATATTCAAGGTTTTATTTTGGCTCTTGTGGACTTTTTTTAATTTTCTTCAACTTCAAGTTGAACTTGCATATGAGCAGTTTATGGGCCATTCTAAAATCAACTGCTGGCCTGGTTTTGGCTGAAGATATTGAGCTTTTCCACCTCTCTTGCCACAGATGTAGTCAATCTGAATTCTGTGTACTTCATCTGGTGAAGTCCATGTGTATAACTGCCATTTGTGTTGTTGAAAAAATGTGTGTGCAATGAATAAGTCATTGGTCTTGCACAGTTCTATCATGTGATCTCCAGCATTATTTCTGTCATGAAGGCCAATTTTTCCAACCAGTGATTCTTCTTTGTTTCCAACATTTGCATTCTAATCACCAGTGATAAACAACACATCTTGATTGCATGTTTGGTCAATTTCAGATTGCAGATGTTGATAAAAATCTTCAGTTTCCTCATTTTGGCTTTG
The DNA here is from genome assembly GCF_000298275.1 of Orycteropus afer afer. NCBI lineage: Eukaryota > Metazoa > Chordata > Mammalia > Tubulidentata > Orycteropodidae > Orycteropus > Orycteropus afer. The sequence goes on from NW_006921915.1 coordinate 2,441,846, forward strand.
GTGATCAGTGCATAAATTTGAATAATAGTCATCATAATGGGTATCCCTTGTAGGCATATGGATATTACCCTACCACTGACAGCATTGTACTTCAGGACAGATCCTGAAACATCTTTTGTGATGATGAATGGCACATCATTCCTCCTCAATTTTTCTTTCCAGGCACAGTAGGTCATATGGTTCTCTGATTCAAAATGGCCAAAATCGGTCCATTTCAACTCACTAAGGCCTAGGATATCAATCTTTTTGCGTTCCATTTCATTTTTGGCAATTTCCAAATTTCTTCATTCATACTTCATACATTCCATGTTCTGATTATTAATGGATATTTGCAGCTATTTATCCTCAATTTGAATCATGCCATATCAGCACATGGAGCTCCTGAAACAGTTACTTTATCCATATAATTATGGTTTGTTCTACTCTAATGAGCCAATTCTTTCCTAGTACTATTTTGAGTGCCTTCCAACCCAAAGTGCTAGTCTTCCTGCACTGTGTCAGACAATGCTTCCAAGCTATTCATCAAGTTGCCCAGTAATGTATCAGATGGTGTTTCTCTACTATTCATAAGGTTTTCCCTGGCCAATTTTTGAGAAGTGGATGGCTTCATCCTTCTTCCTTGTCTGTCTTAGTCATTAAGCTGTGATGAAGCTTGTGCACCATGTGCAACTCTGCCAGTGTCTGAAATACCAGTGACACAGCCATAAGGCTCACAGCAACATACAAGCCTCACAGGATGACAAACTGACAAACAAGTTGGTTTCCTTTAGCTGTTGGAAACCTCTGCACCCTCCTCTTACCTAATTCCTACCTGAAACTTGCCACTCTGTGGTCTCTGGCCACTCCTGGTACCTCCCTTTCCTGGCTCTAGGGGGTTTGGGGCCTAGCCTTGCCTCTTGCCCCTTTTTACTTGGATATCCTGCCACTCCTGAGGTCCCTGAGGCTGTTCCTGGTCCCTCCCTTTCCTGGCTCTAGGGGGCTTTGGTCTAGCCTTGCCTGTCACCTCTTTTAAGCTGAATTTCCTGTTGCTTCTGAGGTCCCCTGAGAGTTGTATCCTTTCACCATACCTACTTAAATTTTCCTGAGAAGACATAGTCAATTATTATAATGAAATGTGCAAAGACTGAGTTGGAAAGCCAAAAGGGAAGAACACACTCAGCGTTTCTCAAGCTGAAAGAACTGAAGAAAAACAAATTAAACCTCGAGTTGCAATATTGAAAGATTATATGGGAAATACATTAAATGATGCAGGAAACATCAGAAGAAGATGGAAGGAATACACAATGTCACTGTACCAAAAATACTTGGTCAGTGTTCATCCATTCAGGAGGTGGGATATGATAAAGAACCAATGGTATTGAAGGAAAAATTCAAAGCACCACTGAAGGAAGTGGTGAAAAACAAGGCTCCAGGAATTGGCAGGATACCCTTTGAGATATTTCAACAAATGGATGCCACCCTGGAGGCACTCACTTGGCTATGACAAGAGATTTGGAGGACAGCTATCTGTCCAATTGACTGGAAGAGATCCATACTTGTACCCATTCCAAACAAAGGTGACCCCATAGAATATGGAAAATATCAAACAATGTCATTAATATTGCACACAAATAAAATCTTACTGAAGATAATTCAAAAATGGTTACAGTAGTATATTGATAGGGAACTTCAAGGGATGCAGGCTGGATTCAGAAGAGGACATGAAATGAGGGATCTCATTGCTCACGTCAAATGGTTCTTGCCTCAAAGCAGAGAATACCAGAAAGATGTTTACTTGTGTTTTACTGACTACACAAGGGCATTTTATTGTGTGGATCATACCAAGTTAGGGATAAAATTGAGAAGACTGAGAATTTCAGAACATTTATTTATGCTCATGAAAAACTTGCACATAGACCAGGAGGCTATTGTTCAAACAGAACAAGGGGACACTGAATGACTTAAAATCAAGAAAAGAGTGAGTCAGGGTCATATCGTTTCACCATACTTACTCAATTTGTATGCTGAACAAATAATCAAATAAACTGGATTATATGAAGAAGAATGTGACATCAGGATTGGAGGAAGACTCGTTAACAACTTGTGTTATGCAGATGACACAACTTTGCTCACTGAAAGTGAGGATGACTTGAAACATTTCCTGATGAAGATTGAAGACTATAGTCTGCAGTATGGATTACACCTCGATATAAAGAAAACAAAATTTCTCCCAACAGAACCAATAAGCAGCATCATGATAAATGAAGAAAGGAATGAAGCTCTTAAAGACTTTGTATTACTTGGTTCTACAATCAACACTAATGGAAGCAGCAGACAAGATACCAGACGTTTTATAGCATTGGGCGAATTTTCTGCAAAGGACCTCTTTCAAGTGCTCAAGAACAAAGATATTTCCTTGAAGACTAAGATGTACTAGACACAGGCCATATTTTCAATCACCTCTCTGGTGGCATAGTGTCTAAGGCACTTGATTTCTAACCAGAGGGCTGGTGGTTCAAATCCACCAGCCATTCCTTGGAAGGAAGGTTGTGCAATCTACTTCCATCATGATACCACCTCAGAAACCCAAGGAGGGGTCATTATGAGTCAGATCCTACTTGATGGCAGTGAGTTTGGTTTTTTGGTTTGCATATGCATGTGAGAGCTGGACAATGAATAAGGAAGAGGAAAGAAGAGTCAATGCTTTTGAGTTGTGGTGCTGGTGAAGAATACTGAAAGTACCATGGACTGCTAAAAAACTAATGAATCTGTCTTGAGGATTTGCAGCTGGAATGCTCCTTGGAAGCGAGAATGGCCAGATTTCATCTCACATACTTTGGTCATGTTGTAAAAAGGGACCATTCCCTGGAAAAGCATATCATGCCTGATAAAGTGGAAGGACAAAGAAAAAGGGGAAGGCCTCAACAAGATGGATTGACACAGTGGCTGCAACAATGGGCTCAGGTACAGCAAAGATCAGGGGGTTGGCAGATGACAGGACAGTGTTTCATTCTGTGGTTCATGAGGTCCCTCTGAGTCAAAATGTCTTGACAGCACATAACAACAGAAACAACAATAATAACACTCCTTATATTATATTATAAAGTCCAAAATAGTTTCTTAAGATAATTATAATTATATTTCAGAATTTCTTTTATGTCTTGGGGTGTAAAATATAACAATTTTAACCTTATGGAACAATTATTCTTATACCAGAGAATTGTGCTTGTTTAGCAAAACAGTATGCCCATGAATTAGATTATGTTATAAAAAGAAAGGAAGAAGAATTTAATCTTTGCATCAACCATTGGTAATAGATGTAAGAAGTGAATATTTTTGAAAGAAAGAAATTTTCTCAACAAACTGATGAGAGTAAAGAAATTTAAGATAACAGCTCTCAACATTGTCAGACCAATGTCTCATTTTAACACAGAAGTTTTAGTAAACTTTATTGAGATATGATTTACATACAATACAAAGGAAAAACTTTAAAGAGAGAGTCTTAAGAATTTTTATAAGTCCCTGTGTAACCACTACAGTAATTAAAATATAGAACATTTGTAACACCTAAAAAAAAAAAAAAAAGTACCTTCTACCCCCACTGTAGACCATACTGGAATATCTCTTTTTATTTATTTTTTTCTTTTTTATTCTCACTATGATTAATTTTTTTATTTTCTGAAATTTTACACAAATGGAATCCTGCAATATATGCTTCTTTTTTTATCTTTAAATCTGCCTTCTTTTTCTTAGCAAAAAGGTGAGGTTCATCCATATTGTTGCACCTACACCTGTATGTTATAGGAAATATATTTTATAATGCACACTTCACTTCTATAATCATGTGAAATCTATAGAAAATACCTTAATTTAAAAGACAAATAAAATAAAAGTAACTTATATAAAGAGATATTGTAGGTATTGCAACACATGCATGTCTAATACCATGAAATTATCAGATATCTGTACCTGTGGTAGCAATGATGATCTCATTATCACTATGAAATACTTTTTCCAATATTCTTTGCTCTAAAATCCATCTTTCTTTATATTAATTTCAGCTATTCAAGATATCTGTTAGTTAATGTTAGTATGGTACACATCTTTTCAACCTCTTGTTTTTAACTACAGATGCTTTTATATTTAAAGTGTATTCCTCATAGTAGCATATAGTTAAATATTGCATTTTTATCTAATTTGGCTTTTAATTGTGGTATTTAGATTATTTACATTTTATGAGATTATGGATATAGTTAGCTTTAAGTCTGTCATTTTATTTGTTTTTTGTTTTGTGGCATCTCTTCTTTATTTCCTGTTTCCTTTTTCTCTGCTTTTTTCAGGTTGAGTGTTGTTTTTAATCTTATTTCATGTCCATTTTTAGTTTATATAATATAAAAAAAAATGTTGCTATTTTAGTGGTTGCTTTAGGAATTATTTTATATGCATTAATTTCTTACATCCATCCAAATGATACACTTCCATTTTCACTGAATTTCTTCAATAGCTGAGATATAATATCTATCAAATTTGGATGATTATAGGCCATTACCTTTTGGTATAAATGATGATATTTTGTACAATACCTTTTATTCTGTTCTATTTTGTCTGGACAAAATATATTATAGAGATAATTTGAGTTTGTTAGGTGCCTTCAAGACTATTTTGACTCATAGAGATCCTCTGTGATAGGGTTGTTGTTGTTGTTGTTGTTTGCCGTCAAAACTCACTTATTGGGCTTCCTAGCCTGTAACCTTCACAGTAGCCAATCACAAAGTCTTTCTTCCAAAAAGCCTCTGGGTGGGTTCAAACTGCCAATCTTGCAGTTATCAGCTAAGAAATTAACCATAACACTGCCAAGACTCTTTAAACTGAGACCTAGGACATAAGTATCTTCTTCCAGAATGTATTTTTGGATTTTGAAGTAGGTAGGTTCACTAACAATCCAAGATATCTGTATCTAATTGTTCGTAAAATGTTGTATATCTGGACATCAGTCTTTATGAGGCATTATTTGTGAACTGACATAATCTGTGGTATCTTTTTTAATGATTATTTCACAACCTGTTATTACATGCTTGTACATAATTTTTTTAATTTTCAAGAAAGATGTTGCCTCATCATACAATTTCTTATCTCTCTGCTTGGCAACTACTTTTTCCTTTACTTGATATGTCATTCCCCAGTCTTAGAAACATCATACTTTTAATTTCTCAGATTAAGCATCCTGTACTCTGTAATGATTTCTTTGTATCCTTCTGCCTGAACAAATGGCATATTTCCTTGGATTCCCATTGTTGTTGTTGTTGTTATGTGCCGTAGAGTCGGACCCGACTCATAGCGACCCCTCCTTGGGTTTCTGAGGCAGTATCACTACGGAAGTAGATTGCCCCATCTTCCTTCCAAGGAGTGGCTGGTGGGTTTGAACCGCCAGCCTTCTGGTTAGCAGTCAAGTGTCTTAGCCACTGTACTACCAGAGCTCCTTTGGATTCCCATAGCCTTTTTAATTCAAATCACTTGGCTGTTATTTTTACAGTCTATTATTAGTTATAGCTTTTATCTTCATCATATGAGCAATTTTGGGAAGGAACTAGGTCAGAGTTATATTTGTTATAGGGGGCCAAAACCTCGAAAGTTTTATGTCCCCAACATATACTTCATTTTCTGAATAGAGTAGATTGCTTGATAATGGCTGCTGACTTTTGACTCTTTAGTTGTCTTGCTATAGACTACTTTAGTACATTTGTGCCTGTAGCATTCTCTGGGAATATACTTCTGTGATCTCTAAACAAATCTAACTGGAACACTTCTCTATTAAAGGACTGTGACTCCCAAGGCAGTGATTTCAGCATGCTTCCACTCTTCTGCCAAATCTGAACCATATGCCATCAAAAGTATTGCCTTGGGTTAAAATCAGATCCAGAAAATTAAATGTTTCCATAAATTTAGACTAATTCCCAGTAGTTACTCTTGTTCCAATTTTTGCTTTCAAATGATTATAAAAGATACAGCAAAGTAGGTTAAAATGTTTGTTTTCATACAGTATAAATTGAAATAAAAAATCCTTAATATTATATGTACTTAAAATGTGAGCTAATATTTAGCTCTGTAAAATGTCATAATGGATCTAAGAATCCATAAAGGTTGTGAGATATCTGGATTAGGAAAGAAAAAAAAAAAAAGAAAAAAAAAAGTGTTTTCATTCTCTTGTGCCACTCTAACACAATGTGTGACTTTAATAAAGAGGAGTTTATTCTCTTACAGTTTTGGAGGCTAGAAGTATGAGTTCAAATGACAGGCTCTCGGGGCTGGTTCACAGTGCCTAAGGCAATTGACTGCTAAACAGTAGGTTGTTGGTTCAAACCCATCTGCCACTCTGCAAAAGGAAAACTGGGCAATCTACTTTTGTAAAGATTATTTACCTCTTGGAAACCCAAAGAGGGTCACTATGAGTTGGAATTGATTTTGTGGGAGTGAGGTTTTTTTTTTTTTTTTTTTTTTTTTTTTAAGGGCTGGGTAAAAGCCCTTCAACCTTGGGCTTCAGCTCTGCCTCTTGCTCCTGGCCTACTAGATCTCAAGGCTTTCTCTTCACTAGCAAGCTGCTGGCTGCTGAGGCTGACAAGCCCAAGATCAACAAATAAAAATGGTACAGTACCAATATTACCAAACAAAATGGTAGGCCACTAATTCAAGTCCAGAGAGAGTCCCGAGAACAGCAGGAAACATGGCAGGCTGCTAAATGAACACTTGGCTACAGTCAGGGTACAGAAACCTTTCTTAAAATGTCTCGTTATATACTGGAAGCAAACCACATCCCTAAGGCAGCTACTCAGCTGCTCCAGTAGATTCCACCATGAAGTTGATTACCAATCTCATCATGGGGAATAACTACATCCAACTGGGTAGTCACTAAAACCAGGCCCAGCCAAGTTGACAAATCACCTTAACTACCACAAATAGGAACATTAAAAATGACATCAATTTTCTTAAGCCAACACTCAAGTCAACTGATAAGAGAAAGAAGAAGACAAGTAAGGACTGGTGTCCAGAACAAATGATGACAAGCTCTATTTTATAACTTCTGAAGAGAGTTGTTACCAATGAAGCTTAGAATAGGAACATAGGTGTTGATGGACAACACAATTTGCTATTGTGTAACATTCTATTGAGGCAGAAGAAAAGATATCAAAGAAGATGATATTGAAGAAGATGATATCAAAGACTTCCAGTGGATGGAAATCCTTTATATTCCTAGAAATCCAGCAAAAAATATTGAAAGTCCTAACTTCTGTAGAAATTAGACATAAAGCTTTGTAAAGCTCAAATTTGATTTTGTCCTCCATTTTCACATCCAGACACATATAAGCACAAGGACAAAACCATCTCAAGATTTTCTAGGACTCTTGCAATTTAAATAAGACAGAGCAACAAATAAAATCCCCAAATCTTCTTAACATTGTCTCTTTGGTCCCATCTTCTGGTATGTTCCTCACTATTAACTCACAACCATTTGTCTGTAATTGTGTTGTATTGTGGTGGATTGTGTGTTGCTGTGAGGCTTGAGGCTATTCCACCAATATTTCAAATACCAGCAGGGTCTCAGCAAAGCTTCTGGACAAAGACAGATTGGGAAGAATGACAGGGCCATCCACTTCTGAAAAAACTGAAACTGAAAACATTGTGAATAGCGGTGAAATGTTGTCTGACATAGTGCCAAAATATGAGCCCCTCAGGTTAAAAGACATTCAAAAATACATTTGGGGAAGAGCTGCCTCCTCAAAATAGAGTCTACCTTACCAAATAAAGTTTTGGGGACCTGCATATACTGATGGGGCTTGACAGAAAGTGCAAAGAAACAGCAGCAAAAATTCATTAATAGATGGAACATGAAATGTACAAAATATGAATCTAAGAAAATTGAAAGTTGTCAAAAATAAAACAGAACAGATTAAAATTGATATCCTAGGCATTAGTGAACTGAAATGGATTGGTATTGGCCCTTTTGAATCAGACAAACATATGGCCTATTATTCTGTGAATAACAAATTGAACATTTCAAGATTTATCCTGAATTACTATGCTGTTAGTGACAGTACAATATCCACATGCCTACAAGGAAGACCAGTTAATAATACTTTAAAAATGTATACACAAATCACTAAGGACAAATAAGAAGAAATTGAAGATTTTTACCAACATCTACATCTTGAAATTGACCAAATTTGCAATCAAGGTATATTGAATATTACTGCTGATTGCAATAAAAAAGTTGGAACAAAGATGAATCATCAATAGTTGAAAAATATGGTCTTGTTGTTAGAAGTTACATCAGAGATCACATGATAGAATTTTACAAGACCAATTACTTATACATAGAAAATACCTTTTTTCAAGAACATAAATGGAACTATACATATATATCCCAGCAGATGGAACACCCAATAATCAAATGAGTTAAAATCAGCTGTTACCAAGTCAGAGTGGCATCCATTTGTTGAAACTTCTCAATGATAATTATATCAATTCCTGGAGCCTTATTTTTCACTAATTCCTTCAGTAAAGTTTGGACTTCTTCATTTGATACCATTGGTTTTTGATCATACGACATCTTCTAAATAGTTGAACATTGACAAGCTATTTTTTGTACTGTGACTCAGTGTATTCCTTCCATCTTCTTTTGATTCTTCTTGTGTCATTTAATATTTTTCCCACAGGGAACAGGAGAGGCCAGGGACCTCTAGAGCAGCAAGGTATCTAGGTAAAAAGGGTGGGAGGTAAGACTAGGCCCCAAGCCCCCTAGAGCAAGGAAAGGGAGGGAGCAGGAGAGGCCAGGAACCTGCAGAATGGCAGGATAGCCAGGTACAAAGGGGCAGAAGGCAAGGCTAGGATCCAAGCTCCATAGATCCAGGAAAGGGAGGAAGCAAGAGATACAGGGGACATCTGCAGCAGAAAGATGTCCAGGTAAAAAGGGTCGGGAAGCAAGGCTAGGACCCAAGCCCCCAGATCCAGAAAAGGGAGGGAGCAAGAGTGGCCTTGGGGACCTCAGGAGTGGCAAGATATCCAAGTAAAAAGGGGAAGGAGGCAAGGCTAGGCCCTAAGCCTCCTAGAGACAGGAAAGGGAGGGAACAACCAAGGACCACAAAGTGGCAGGTTCCAGGTTGGTATTAGGTAAGGAGAGGGTGCAGAGGTTTCCAACAACTAAGAGAGACAAACTTGTCCGTCAGTTTGTCATCCTGTGGGGCTTGTACATTGCTATGAGTCTTGTGGCTCTGTCACTGGTGTTTCAGACCCCAGCAGAGTTGCACATGTTGCACAGGTTTTGATGCAGCTTACAGACTAAGACAGACTAGGATGAAGGAGGAAGCTATCCACTTCTAAAAATTGGCCAGGGAAAACATTTTGCACAGCAGAGAAACACTATCTGATACATTACTAAGTAAATTTATGAATAGCTTGGAAACGTTGTCTGATACAGTGCAGAAAGATGACTTCCTTGAGTTGGGAGGCACTCAAAATAGGACTGGGAAAGAGCTGACTCATCAGAGAAGAACCAACCTTAATGATATGCATAAAGTAAACCTTTCAGGTCATACATGTGCTGACATGGCACAACTAAAATTCAGGAGAAACAGCTGCAAACATCCATTAATAATCAGAATATGGAACGTATGAATTATGAATCTAGGAAAATTGGAAGCTGTCAAATATGAAATGGAACACATAAAGATTAATACCCTAGGCATTAGTGAGCAGTTTTGGCCATTTAGAATCAGACAACAATATGATCCACTATTCAAGGAATGACAAAATGAAAAGGAATGGCATGTGTTCATCATCACAAAGGATGTTTCAAAATCTGTCCTGAAGTACAATGTGTCAGTTAAAGGATAACATCCATATGCCTACAAGGAAGACGGTGACTTCCGCTAAGATGGAGGAATAGGCAGACAAGCAACAGAAACCCTCTTCAAAAAGAAAAATAAAATCAATTGACAGAGATACAGAAGATAATCCTGGAACCCTGAACTTTGAAAGGAACTATACAGAAGTGGATTAGGCACCAACTAGTGGAAAAACTTGAATGAAAACAGTGAGTACAGAGATGGTGAGAGCTGCGGACCATCAGCTACTCTGACAAGACAAAAGCCTGAATATTTCCAAGTGGTGTTGGGACCTGAGAATTGACCTAAAGATCAGTCCCGGTCACCAAGTGCTACAGGGACAACTGCTCTGGTGGCCTATGACTAGGAAGGGAAAGAGCAAGGAGGGAGACAACCTGTGCTGTGGACTTCCTGCTGTCTGGAGGGTGCAGTTATTTTGATTGTTTACACGTGGCATTCATTTTTTATATTTAAAGTTACCGAGGGATATTTAAAGAAACAGATCTAGGAGTCAGCCACAGAGACCCAGGTGAGGAGAGAACCCAAGCCACCTACCACAAGCAGTGAGGCAGGAGGCAGGGAGAGGACAGAAAAGACAAAGGGGACTGGCAGAGATCAAGGAGTTAGCCAAAGGGATCCAGGTAATGGTGGTTTGGAGGGGTTTCCAAAAGATAACGGAGACAAACTTGTCTTTTGATTTGTCCTACTGTGGTGACGTGTTGCTATGAATCTTGAGGATGTTCCACTGGTGTTTCAAATCCAATAGGGTGAACCTGTTGCACAGTTATCAGCCCAGCTTGCAGACTGAGACAGACTAGGAAGTAGAAGGAGGCCATCCACTTCTCAAAGAACTGGTGAGGGAAAACCTTATGAAAAGCAGAGAAACACTGTCTGATACATTACTGCACAAATTTATGAATAGTCCAGAAACACTGTCCAATACAGAGGAGGAAGAAGAGTCACTTAGCTTAGAAAGCTCTCAAAGTAGGACTGGGAAAGAGCTGCATTATCAGAGTAAAATCAGACTTACTCATATGGATAAGGTAAAGCTTTTTAGACCTCCATCTGCTGATGTGGCACCACTCAAATTGGGAGAAACAGCGGCAAACATCCACTAATAATCAGAACATGGAATGTACGAAGTATGAATCTAGGAAAATTGGAAGATGTCAAAAATGAAATGGAACACATATAGATTAATATGCTGGTCATTAGTGAGCTGAAACGGACTGTTTTTGGCCATTTTGAATCAGACAACTGGGAATGCTGGGAATGACAGTTTAAAGAGGAATGATGTAGCATTCACCATCACAAAGGATGTTTCAAGATCTGTCCTGAAGTACAATGCTGTAAGTGATAGGATAATATCCATATGCCTAAAAGGAAGACCTGTTAATATGACTATTATTTAAATTTATGCAACCAACAAAGCCAAATGAGGAAATTGAAAATTTTAATCAACTTTTGCAGCATGAAATTGACTGACTTTGCAATCAGGATGTGTTAATTATTGCTGGTGAGTGGAATGCAAAAGTTGAAAACAAAGAAGAATCAGTGGTAGTTGGAAAATTTGGCCTTGGTGACAGAAATAATGCTGGAACTCACATGGTAGAATTTTGCAAGACCAATGACTTGTTCATTGCAAACACCATTTTTCAACAACACAAACAGCAGCTGTACATGTGGAACACACAAGAACCAGATTGATTACATCTGTAGCAAGAGACAATGGAAAAGCTCAATATCTTGAGCCAAAACCAGGCCAGAAGCTGATTGTGGAACAGACCATCAGCATCTCATATTCCAGTTAAACTTGAAGCTAAAGACAATTAAAACAAGTCCACAAGAGCCAAAAAATGATCATGAATATATCCCTCCTAAATTTAGAGACCATCTAAAAAATAGACTTGATGCATTCAACACAAATGACAAGAAACAAGATGAATTGTGGGATGACTTTAAGAGCATCATTCATGAAGAAAGCAAGAGGTCACTAAAAAGACAACAAAAGAAGAGAAGACCAAAATAGATGACAGAGGCGACTCTGACACTTGCCCTTTAACAGACAGTAGCTAAAGCAAATGGAAGAAATGACAAGATAAAAGAATTGAAATGAAGATTTCAAAGAGCTGCTTGAGAAGATAAAGCCAATTACTATAATGAAATGTGCAAAGACTTGGAGTTAGAAAACCAAAAGGGAAGAACACACTCGGCATTTCTCAAGCTGAAAGAATTGAGGAAAAATTTAAGCCTTGAGTTGCAATATTGAAAGATTTTAAGGGCAGAACTTTGAATGATATTCCCATACATATCCTCTTCCCATACTTATTCAATCTATATGCTGAGCAAATTATCCCAGAACTGGACTATTTGAAGAAGAATGTGGCAACAGGATTGGAGGCCGAATCATTAACAACCTGAGATACCTTGATGATACAACTTTGCTTGCTGAAAGTGAGGATGACATGAGGCACATACTGAGAAAGATTGAGGAACACAGTCTGCAGTATGGATTACATCTCAATATAAAGAAGACAAATATCCTCACAACTGGACCAATGAGGAGGATTGTGATAAATGGAGAAAAGATTGAGGTTGTCAAAGAATTCATGTTGCTTGGTTTTACGATCAAAGCAAATGGAAGCAGCAGTGAGGACATTAGAAGACTTGTAGCATTGGGCAGGTCAGCTGCGAAGGAACTCTTTAAAGTGCTGAGGAGCAAGGATGTCTCCTTGAGGACTAAGGTGACCCTCACACAAGCCATGATATTTCCAATCACCTCGTATGCATGTAAGAACTGGACAATGAATAAGGAAGACCACAGAAAAGTTGATGTTTTTGAGTTGTGGTGTTGTTGAGGTATGCTGAAGGTACCATGGACTGCCAAAAGAACTAATAGATCTGTCCTGGAGGAAGTACAGCTGAGATTCTCCTTGGAAGATAGAATGGCCAGAATTCATCTCACCTACTTTGGTAATGTTGTCAGAAGGGACCATTCCCTGGAGAAGGATGTTATGCTTGGTAAGGTGGAGTGTTGGCAAAAGAGGGGAAGCCTTCAAGGAGATGGATTGACACAGTGGCTGAGACAATGGGCTCAAATATAGCAAGGACCATGGAACTGGCATGGGATAGGGCCAGTCGGAAGCAACTTGACAGACCCTAACAACAGCGACAACAAGCAAGACTGGTTAATAAACCATTATTCAAATTTACACATCAACCACCAAAACAAAAGATGAAGACATTGAAGATTTTAATGAACTTCTGCAGTCTGAAATTGACAGAACATGCAATCAGGATGTATTGCTTATCACTGGTGATTGCAATGCAAAAGTTGGAAACAAAGAAAAATCACTGGTAGTTGGAAATTTCACCTTGGTGACAGAAATAATTCTGGAGATCACATGATAGAATTTTGCAAGACCAATGACTCATTGCACATACCTTTTTTCAACAACACAAACATTGGCTCTACACGTGGACTTCACCAGATGGAACACACAGGAATCAGATTGACTACATCTGTGGTAAGAGGAGATGGAAAAGCTCAATGTCTTCAGCCAAAACCAAGCTAGGAGCTGATTATGGAATAGACCATCAACTGCTCATATGCAAGTCAAAACTGAAGTTGAACAAAATTAAAACAAGTCCAAAAGAGCCAAAATATGACCTTGAATATATGTCTCTTGAATTTAGAGACCATCTAAAGTATAGATTTGATGCATTGAACACCAACGACCGAAAACCAGAAGACTTGTGGAATGACATCAAGAACATCATCCATGAAGAAAGCAAGAGGTCATTAAAAATACAAGCAAGAAAGAAAAGACCAAAATGTCTCTCAGAAGAGACTCTGAAACTTGCCCTTGATTGAAGAGTAGCTAATGCAAATGGAAGAAATGACAAGATAAAAGAGCTGAAATGAAGATTTCAAAGAGCAGCTTCAGCAGAAAAAGCCAATTACTATAATGATATGTGCAAAGACCTGCAGTTAGGAAACCAAAAGGGAAGAACACTTTCAGCTTTTCTCAAGCTGAAAGAACTGTGGAAAAATTTAAGCCTTGAGTTGCAATATTGAAAGATTCTATGGGCAAAATATTGAATGATGCAGAAAACATCAAAAAAACATTGGAAGGGATGCACAATGTCACTGTACCAAAAAGAACCAGTTGATCTTCATCCATTTCAGGAGGTGGCATATGTTCAAGAACCAATGGTATTGAAGGAAGAAGTTGTAGCTGCACTGAAAGAACTGGTGATGAACAAGACTCTAGGAATTGATGCAATACCCATTGAGATCTCTCAACAAATGGATGCCCCACTGGATGTACTCACTCAGTTATGTCAAGAGATTTGGAAGACAGCTATCTGGCCAACTGACTGGAAGAGATCCATATTTGTACCCCTTTCAAAGAAAGGTGATCCTACATAATGTGGAAATTATCGAACAATATCATTAATACCACACACAAGTAAAATCTTACTGAAGATAATTCAAAAATGGTTGTAGCAGCATATTGACAGAGAACTTCCAAAAATGCAAGCTGGATTCAGAAGAGGATGTGGATCAAGGGATATCATTGCTGGTGTCAGATGGATCATGGCTCAAAGAAAAAAAAATACAAGAAAGATGTTTGCTTGTGTTTTATTGACTATGAAAAAGCATTTGATTGTGTTGATCATAAAAAATTGTGGATAACATTGAGAAGAATGGGAATTTCAGAATACTTAATTATACTTATGAGGATGTCATTCAAACAGAAAAAGGGAATAATGCATCATTTAAAACCAAGAAAAGAGTGCATCAGTGTTGTATCCTTTCACCATACTTGCTCATTCTATATGCTGTGCAAATAATCTGAGGGGCTGGATTATGTGAAGAAGAACATGGCATCAGGATTGGAGGAAGAATCATTAACAACCTGTGATATGGTGATGACACAATTTTGCTTGCTAAAAGTGAGGATGACTTGAAGTATTTACTGATGAAGATTGAAAAAGACAGTCTTCAGTATGGATTACATTTCAATATAAAGAAAACAAAAATCCTCACAACTGGACCTATAAGTAGCATCATGATAAATGGAGAAAAGATTGAAATTGTCAAATACTTCATATTGCTTGGTTATATACTTGATATCAATGGAAGCAGCAGTTAGGACATCAGATGATATATAGCAGTGGGCAAATCAGCTGCAAAGGACTTCTTTCAAGTGCTAAAGAGCAAAGATATCTCCTTGAGGCCTAAGGTGTGCCTAACACAGGCCATGGTATTTTGAATCACCTAATATACATGTGAGAGCTGGATAATGAATAAGGAAGATGGAAGAAGAATTGATGATTTTGAGACATGGTGTTGACAAAGAATGCTGAAAGTACCATGGACTGCTAAAATAACTAACAGGTGTATCCTGGAGGAAGTGCAGTCAGAATGCTACTTGGAGGTGAGAATGGCTAGACTTCTTCTCACATAGTTTTGTCATGTAGTCAGAAGAGACCATTCCCGGGAGAAGGAAGTCATGCTTGGTAATGTAGAGTGTTGACGAAAGAGGGGAAGGTCCTCAATGAGATTGATTGACATGGTAGCAACAGCAATGGACTCAAGTACGGTAAGAATCATGCAGCTGGCTCAGGACTAGGTGGTGTTTGTTATGCTGTGCATAGGGTCGTTATGAGTCAGAGATAACTCAAGGACACTTAACAAAACAACAACAATGTCCTATTTCTTGAAAATACCTTTCTTCAAGAATGGGAGTTCTGGTATAATGGTGGAATAGGCAGACAAACTACATAGACCCTCTTCAACAAAGAAAAGAGGAACTAATTAACACCAATACAGAAGATAATCCTGGAACCCTCACCTTTGAAAGGAAGGACACAAAATGGTCTAAACTCCAACTAGTAGTAGAACTTGGAGCTCTGGTAGTGTACTACCTAAGGCACTTGACTGCTAACCAGAAGGTTGGCAGTTCAAACCCACCAGCCAGTCCTCAGAAGGAAGGTTGGGCAATCTACTTCCAAAGTGATTTCACCTCTAAACCCAAGGAGGGGTTGCTATGAGTTGGTCTGATTCAAGGGCACATAACAACAACAACAACAGTAGTAGAACCTGCATGAAAACACTAAAAAAGGAGATGGTCAGGGATCCTGATGGCACAGACATCTTGGATATTTCCAAGTGATGTTAGGACCTAAGAATTAACCTAAAAATTGACCTGCTAGTCAGGGGCTGCATGTAGGACTACACTGGTCGCTGGTGAATAAAAGGGGAAGCAGTGAAGAAGGAGAAGCCCTGAGTTGTGGACTTTTGGTTACCCAGAGACCACAGCCATTTTGAATATCTACAATTAGTTTAATCATTTTGGATATTTAAAGTGACAGTGTTTTCTCAGATTCCAGGGATGTAAGAATAGGCTCCATTTGCCAGGGACCTCAAGAACATACCAGACACTAAGGACTGGAAAGGTAACAGAGAACGGTGCATCCACATTCATTCTCTATCACACCCATGAGGAGACAGCTGGTGAATGCATAAGTGCTGCCAACTAGCAAATAAAGAAGCACTCAGGTACATCTAATTAATAGCAATAATAATCATAAAATTAAAAAGAAAATTAAAATCTTGGGTGAATCACTCCAACATAAAATCACCAATTAAATATAAATACAACAAATTCACAATGTATTGGAGATAACAGACCATCACAGTCTACACAAAGAAGCAAGATAAAGCAATAGAAACAATGGAGCAGGCAGACCCAGAACACATTCCTGAGGAAGAAGCAGCATTGGAACTCCCTGATAAGAAATTCAAAAGAATTATATTTAGGTACTTTTAACCGATTGAGAGACAGGTTAAGGAAAACACTGACATGATTAAGGAAAACACAGAAAAAACTATAGAACAATTTCAGAAGAAAATACAAGGACAAAATAACAAAATAAATGAAAAATTAGAAATGACACAAAATCTACAGATAAAATTCCAGAGGTTAATACTAAAAATTCAGAAATAGATAACACATTGAAAGGAAAAATGAGTAGAATCGAATCAATGGAAGACAGAATTAATGAGATTGAAGACAAATGCCTTAATACTTCAATGAAAAGGCATCAATCAGAAAAAAAAAAAAGCACAAAATGAAGAACCCTAGGATTCATGAGGAATACCATCAAAAGGAATAATCTATGTGTAATCAGAATTCTAGAACAGGAAAGGAAAAAAGAAAACCACTGAGAAAATTTTCCAAGATTTATTAAAAAAGAACATCCCTGATATGATGAAAGATGAGAATGTATTCATTCAAGAATTTCAATGAATGCCTAACAGGGTAGACCTCAAAAGAAAATCACCAAGACATACCATCATCACACTCATCAAAACCAAAGACAAAGAAAGAATCCTGAAAACAGCATGAGAAAAATGAAAAGTAACCAACAAAGTGAAACCAATTAGACTAAGCTCTGATTTCTCAGAAACCATGCAGGTGAGAAAGTAATGGAATGAGATATATATATATATAACCTTGAAAGAAAAAAAAATGTCCAACTAAGAAATATACCCAGCAAAGTTGTGCCTCACATATGGTGAAATTAGGAGATTTCTAGATAAGCAGATTAAGGTACTTTTTAAAAAACAGACCAACTTTACAAATGATCCTAAAGGGACCTCTTTGAATAGAGAACCAATAATAGCAAACAACAATCAACAACTGATCATTAATACACAAGACAACATAAACCAGAAACCAACACAGCTATGGAAGTATCCAAAGTAAAATAAGCTTACACAATTGTAAATAAGGAAGTAGAGACATCAATTGTCAAATGAGGACAACTACAAACCAAAAAGATGGAAAAATAGTGTAGTTACAAAACTTCTAAATGGTGAGTAAATCAAGAGAGTTGCAAGATAGAATGGCCTGTTCTAAACTGTAGGAGAAAATTGTAAATCACAGGATAACCTCAAATAAAAATGATAAACTTTCACATTACAATAAAAAAGAAGACAGGCACAAATATTTAGCAAATTCTAAAACAATAGCAGTGAAGGAAATGATAGCTGATTCATAAACATGATGAGTTCAGCAGAGAAAATTAAATGGAAAAAGGAAACCAGGAACACCACACACAAACACATAACAAATGTCAGCCACCAATGTGTACTTGTCAATAATTGCACTGAATGTCATTGGATTAATACATCACTTAAGAGATGAAGAGTTGCAGACTGGTTAAGAAAACACAATCCATCAATATGCTGACTACAAGAGACACAACTTAAAGACCAAGACAAAAATAGACTAAACATCAAAGGTTGGAAAAAGATATATCAAGCAAAAGGAAATCAAAAAAGAGCAGAAGTTGCAATATGAATTTCTGATAAAATTGACTTTCAGACAAAAATTACCATAAGAGACAAGGAAGGACATTATAGAATGATTGAAGGATCAATTGAAAAAGAAGATATAATCATAATAAATACATAAGGACCCAATGAAAGAGCCCTAAAATACGTAATCAGCCTTGAACACAATTGAAAAGACAAAGAGATGACTCCACAGTCATAGTAAGAGACTTAAACACACCACTTTCAATCACAGAAAGAACTGGAAATAAACTCAATAGAGATGCAGAAGAACTAAACAATACAATCCACAAACTTGAAGTCATAGACAGCTAAAGAGTACTTCACCCAACAACATCACGATATACATGATTTCCAGTGTGCATTCTCCATGACAGACCATATGTTAGACCATAAAGCAAGCCTTAATAAATTAAAAACATTGTAATACTGCAAAGCATCTTCTTAGATGCTATAAAGTTAGAAATCAACTGTAGGAAGAACAATGGAAAAAAAGCAAACACATGGAAACTGAATAAAATCCTTCTTAAAGATGAGTGGATAATAAAAGAAATAAAAAGTGAAATTGAAAAATTCCTTGAACCAAAAAAGAATGAAAACACAACATATCAAAAATTTTGGGACACAGCAAGAGCAGTGATCAGAGACCAATATATAGCAAATAATGCAAACATCAAAAAAAAAAAAAAAAGAAAGAAAGAAAGAAGAAGAAAGAGCCAAAATCCACACTTTAAATCAACATCACATACAATTAGAAAAAACAAAACAACAGCAAGAAAAACCCACAGTCACCAGAAGAAAGGAAATAATAAAGATTCAAGCAAATATCAAAGACAGAGAAAATAAAAAAGCAATAGAGAAAAGTGAACAAGACTAGAAGTTGTTTTTATTTAAAGATTAATAAAATTGATAAACCACTAGCAAATTTAACAAAGGAAAAGAGGGAGCAAATACACATAACATGGATAAGAAATGAAATGGCTGACATCACAACAGAATCAACTGAACTAAAAAGGATAATATCAAGATATTATGAAGAACTCTACTCCAACAAATTTGAAAATCTGGAAGAAGTGGACAGATTTCTAGAAACACACCACTTACCTAAACTAACAAAAAAAAATATTCTGGCCCAAATGGTTTCACTGGGGAATTCTATCAAGCATTCAGGGAAGAACTGACACCAATCCTACTCAAGCTATTCCAAGATATAGAAAAGGATATAATACTCTCAAATTCCTTTTATGAAGGAAGCATACCCATGATTTCAAAACCAGGCAAAGATATCACTCAAACGGAAAACTACAGACTAATATCCCTTATGAATATAGATGCAAAAATCTTCAACAAAATAGTAGCTAATAGACTCCAGTAGTACATCAAAAAATAATTCATTATGACCAAGTGGGGTTCATATCAGGTATGCAAGGATGGTTCAACATTAGAAAAAAACAATCAACACCATGCACCACATAAATAAAGCAATGGAGAAGAAACACATGATCATATCAATAGAAGCAGAAAAGGCATTTGATAAAATCCAACATCCATTCATTCCTGATCAAAACTCTCAGCAAAATAGAAATAAAAGGGACGTTCCTCAACATAATAAAGGGCACGTATGCAAAAAACAACAGCTAACATTATTCTCAATAGAGACAGACTGAAAAGATTCCCCTTGAAACAGGAACCAGACAATGATGTCTGCTATCGCCATTTCTATTCAACATTGTACTGGAAGTCCTAGCCAAGGCAATGAGGCAAGAAAGGGAAATCAAAGGCATTCTAATTGGTAAGGAAGAAATCTAACTATCCCTATTTGCTGATGATAGGACCCTATACCTAGAAAACCTAGGAGACTCAATTAGAAAAAAAAAAAAAACTACTGGAACTAATTGAGAGATTTAGCATAGTGGTGAGATAAAAGCTCAACATCCACACATCAGTTAGATTCCTCTACACCAGGAAAAAAATTGCTGAAATATAAATAAGGAAATCAATACCATTTACAATAGCTACCAAAAAATTAAAACACTTGGGAATAAATCTTACCAGGGACACAAAAGACCTGTGCAAAGAAAACTACAAAAGACTACTTCAAGAAACCATAAGAGATCTACATAAATGGAATAATAAACCATGCTCCTGGAGAGGAAGTTTGAACATTGTGAAAATTTCAATTCTGCTCAAAGCAATCTATTGCATTCAATGCAATCCCAATCCAGATTTCATCAACATTCTTTAAGGATATGGAAAAAAACAATCACTAACTTTATATGGAAAGAAAAGAGACCTCACATAAGCAAAGCAATATTGAAAAACAACAAAGTAGGAGGTCTCACACTCCCAGATCTTAAAACCTACTATACAATCACGAAGAGCTCTGGTAGCATAGTGCCTAAGGCACTTGACTGCTAACCAGAATGCTGGCAGTTCAAATCCACCAGCCACTCCTCGGAAGGAAGGTTGAGCGATCTACTTCCATAGTGATACTGCCTCAGCAACCCACGGAGGGGTTTCTATGAGTCGGGGCTGACTTGACAGCACATAAAAACAACAACATACAATCACAGTAGTCAAAGTGGCCTGGTAGTGGTACAATGAAAGACATAGACCAATGTAATAGAATTGAGAACCCAGGAATAGATCCACCGACCTATGGTCAGCTGATCTTTGACAAGGGCCAAAATCCATTGAATTGGTAAGAGATTGTCTGTTTAACAAATAGCGCTGGCAAAACTGGATATCCATTTGCAGAAAAATGAAACAGGATCTACATAACTCACACCACATACAAAAGCTAACTCCATTTGGACTAAAGGCTTAAATGTGAAACAAAACTGTAAAGTTCCTCAAGGAAAGACTAGGGACAAATTTGTTGTTGTTGTAGGGCACCTAATACATGGCATATATAGACTAGCAGCATAACCCAAAATACACAAACAGCCAAAGATAAACTAGATGAATCGGACCTTCTAAAAATCAATTTTTTATCTGCTTCAAAAAACTTCTTCAAAAGAGTAAAAAGAACCTACAGATTGGAAAAAAAATATTTGGCAACAGCGTATCTGATAAGGGACTTATCTCTAGAATTGAAAAAAAAAAAAAAAACCTCCAACACCTCAACAATAAAATGACAAAGAATCTAATTAAAAAATGGGTAGAAGACTTGAATAGACACTTCACCAAAGAAGATATTCAGATAGTCAACAAACATATGAAGAAATGCTCATGATCATTATCCATTAGAGAAAGACAAATCAAAATAACAATGAGATACCATCTTGCCCCAGCACTAGTAGCAAAGTTCAACAAGACTGAAAATAACAAATGCTGGCAAGGATGTGGAGAGATTGAGATTCTCATATACTGCTGATGGGACTGTCAAATGATATAAACACTGTGGAAAGCAGTATGGTGATTCCTTAGTAAGTTAAAATTAAAAATATAATTTGACCCAGTAATTCTACTACTGGGTATATATCCTAAAGAAGTAAGAATCAGGACAAGGACAGATATATGAACACCTATGTTCATTGCAGCACTTATTACAATAGCAAAAAGATGGAAACAACTTAGGTGTCCATCAACAGAAGAATGGATAAGCACACTATGGTACATACACACACTGGAATACTATGCAACCATAAGGAATAACATAGAATCTGCAAAACAGTGCATAATGTGGATGAACTTGGAGGACATTATGCTGAGTGAAATAAGTCAATTACAAAAAGACAAATGTTATATTAGTCTGTTATTTTTAAAAGTCAAGGAAAGTTTACATATGGAAAAAAATTTTCTTCATTGATTACCAAGGGTGTGAGGGGAGGAGAGTGAACACTGTTAGATAGGTAAAGACAAGTATTGATTTGGGTGAAGAGAAGGGCAATGTACCAAATGTGTGTGATCAACACAGTAGCATTGAGGAAGAGGAAGACAGAGAGAGGTGCATGGGAGGTACAGACAACAAAGATGAATCCTTTTACATACACAATACTGCATTGTCAGTAAAGGCTAACATTGATCTATGGGTGGATAGATGAGTGGTCAGGCTGAACTATTAAGTATATTTATACAGCGGGGAATGTGGCCATGAACATATATAAGGTTGGTAGACAAGGTTTCTACAAGTGTATTGGTATGTTCTGCAGGAATTCACAGGTATATAGTAGAGCTGACGAGGGACAATGTTGGAGTCACTTCTTGGCCACAGCCAGCTACCCAGAGGGAGCAAGTAGTTCAACCTGTGGGCTTGAGGCCATACTCTCAAGGGACATCAAGCTCAATTGGCATAACATACTACACACACACACACACAAAAAAAAAATTTTTGCACATCTTACTTTGTTGAGATGCAAGTGGCCATCTAGATTCAATGATAGGTCTCTCCTCATCCAGGCCAAAGAAGAATGAGGAAAATCAAAGATGCATGGCAACAATTAGTCCAAGTGACTGGTACACTGTGCAATCTTTAGCCTATAAAAGTATGAGACCAGAAGAACTGGATGGTGCCCGGCTACCACAGTCAACCACTCGGAGGGGGATCAATGTAG
>NW_006921915.1:2467151-2476344 GCF_000298275.1 Orycteropus afer afer
TCACCCCCACCTGGCTGACTGTTCTTCTGTCTGGCTTCCTGGCTTTTAATCCACTTTCTTTTGCTCTTCTGGCCTGCTTCTTTGGTTGTCCCTAAGTTGTCTCTCCTCACCTGTATCTCTGGGGCTGAATTTGCCAAGAAACCAACATATTTCACTGTTTTTTATTTTATGCCTTGGAAAAGACAAATCTATTGATAAAAATAGGTAGAATACAATAATGAATCACATTTACCCATCAACTGTTTTAATAGTTAACCTGTTCAAATATGTTTTGCCTATACATTTATGCATGTTTCCCTAATTCTTTAAAAGGCAAATCTCTGGAACCATGTCATTCTTTTCCAAGTTTGATTACCGGTAAAGTTGTTCAACCAATTATTGTAATTGCTGTCAAGAAGTTGTACATCAATTAAATTTTGAATTGGTCAAAGTTGTGTGATAGATAAATTTACCTCAATGATGAAAAAAGTAGTTTCAGAGTTGAGCAGAGTGTATATGTTCTAATATTTAAATGACTATTACCATTTTGTCTAGCAGGCCACATCTCAAAGGCAGTTCCCTAGCTGCTCACAGCATATTCCACAATGAAGGTAATTCTCATCATGAAGAATAACTACATTTAGCTTAAGATCTGAAAATCAGAAAAGCATATATGATACATGAAGGAAAGAGAACGGTTGTGAAATCCATGAAGAATGTCAGAAGTCACAGGAACAAACTAAGCAAATGAAACAGAAACCACCTTTATTTGTAGATGGTGGAATAGGATTCAACTAAATGGGAGTAATTAAAGGTCTCTGAAGAAATTCAGAACAGATTTTCTAGGTAACTGTCTTTTTTCTTTAGTGCTGTTATAACAGACATACCACAAATGGATGGTTTCAACAAACAGGAATTTATGCTCTTATACATCAGAAGGCCAAAATCCAAGTTCAAATTGCCAGGTCTAGGGTCTGACTGAAGGTCCTTGACCTTGAGCTTCAGCTCTGCCTCCTGTTCCAGGCCCACTAGAGCTAGAGGTTTTTTCTGACTCATGCAGCTGCTGACTGCTGAGGCTGACAAACCCAAGAACAACAGGTAAAATGTCATAGTCCCAAGATCAGCAGACCACTGGTTCAAATCCAGGTACAATCCCAAGATCATCAGACAACATGGCAGGCCATTGAGATGAACACTTGGGCAAATGCAGGATCCAGATATGCCAAAGGCTAGAGATCTTTCCCAAAGCTTCTGTTTATATATTGGAAGCAGGCCACACCACAAAGTCAGCTCCATGGTGACTCACAGAACATTACACCATGAAGGTGATACCATTCTCATCATGGAGAATAATTACATCCAGTTGTCCACATACTCAAAACTGTGGCCCAACTTGACATGTATCTTTAACTACCTTACTACCCAAGAGGATTTTATTTTCACATAGAAGGCAAGAGCTGAGAAGAGGTTAAGTTAGATAAGAATTTAACATGAAGGAAGTAACCATCAAAAGAACTGATTCTCTGAAGCAGAGCTCATGGAATTCAGTCCCCTTGGAATGCAAGGGAAAATGGGGAAATAATAAGTTCAGATGTAAAAGAAACTGCTGTTGTGAAACTGTCAGATTATGATTGTTCTAGGGGTTTTATGTTGATGAAACAGAAAAATAGTAATATTAAAAACCTACTGGCATCAAGTTGATTCCAATTCACAGTGACCCTATAGGACATAGTAGAACTGTCCCATAGGTTTTTCAGTCTGTAAATCTTCACAGAAGCAGTGTCTTATTTTTTCTCTCACAGAACAGTTGGTGAGTATGAAGTTTTGGTTAGCAGCCAAATGCTTTGAACACTATGCCACCAGAGTTCCCTGAAAAAGAGAATAATGTATGTCAAATGACCAATCAACTTTGTATTAAGGACCTCTCAATTATATAGTGGTTAATGAATTTGGCTGCTAACCAAAATGTCAGTGGTTCTAACCCACCACCTACTCCAGAGAAGAGAGATAGAGTGGTTTGCATTTGTAAAGATTTACACCCTTGAAAGACCAAAGGAGGTAGCTATGAGTCTGAACTGACTTGATAGCAGTGCGTTTGTTGAGTCTGGTTTTCACTTGAACACTCCAGCAAGTTTACCACAGCACCCTGTTATTTCCCTTTTTTTATTTTTTTAACTTGTCCTAGATTTTATTTTATTTTGTTTTTTTTAATTTTTATTGTGGTTTGGGTGAAAGTTTACAGAGCAAATTTACTTCCCATACAGGAGCTCACATATACTTTGTCTCATGACATTGATTACAGTTTACCAAACTGAAACAATTCCTCTCCCACTTCCTCCCCATAGTTACTTCTTCCCTGGGTCTTTGCCTCCCATGCACTACTGGTCCCTGTGTCTCCCTGTGCATACACAGCCCTTCTATTCTCCTATGATTGATCTCTTCAAGGAGAGTATCTAGTAAATGTAAATGCAAAGCTCATATGCCTGTCTTTTGTTAGGCTGGAAGCCACAGGAGTGGGTCCAATACCAGAACAGAAGGGCAACTAGAGGCCATAGTCTCAGTGATTTCATCTGGCTGTATTGGACCAGTAAACTTGGTCCTTTTGTTTTTATTTAATGATTTTGAGTTTTGTTCCACATTGTTCTCCAGGATCTCTATCCATGATCTCCTACGGAGATCCCCCTTCAAGTGGTTGAAGGTGGTTGCTGGGCACTATCTAGTTCTTCTGGTCACACAGTTGTATAGGCTGAGGATAACATGCTGTACCAGTCACTTGGACTAATTGTTTCCATGTGTCTTTGGTTTTCTTCATTCTTCTTTACTCAGGAAGAGGAGAAAACCATCATTGCATCTAGTTGCCCACTTGCAAGCTTTTAAGATCCTAGTTGCTATGCATCAAAGTAGGAGGTGGAACAATGTTTTTGTGTAGTATCTTATGCCAATTGAGCTTGATGTCCCCTATTACTATAGTCCCAAGCCCACAGGTCCAACTACTTGCTCACTCTGAGTAGCTGGCTGGGGCTGGGAAGTGATTACAACATTGCCCCTTTTCAGCTCTACTATTTACCTTGGAATTCTTCTTATAGGACATAGCAATCCACTTGTAGAACATTGTCTTCCAACCCTATATATGGTCTTGGGCACACTTTCCCTGCATAGACACACCTAATAATTCAGCCTGTCCACCCATATATCCACCCACATATCCATGTTTGCCTTCACTGACAATGAAGTATTGTATGTCCAAAAGGGTTCATCTTTGTTGTCTGTACCTCCCTTGCACCCTTCTGTGTCTTCCTCCTCCTCAATGCCACCATGCTGATCACTGACATTTGGTGCATTGTCCTTCTCTTCACTTAAACCAATACTTCTTTCTACCTATCTAACAGCATCACCTACCCTACTCTCCCACCCTGGTAACCAACAAGGACAATTTCCTTCCATATAGAAACTTTTCCTTGACTTTTTACAATAACAGACTAGTACAATATTTGTTCTTCTATGATTGACTTATTTCACTCAGCATAATATCCTCCAAGGTCATCTGTCTTATGCAGTGGTTTGACAATTCCACATTACTCTTTATAGTTTTCTTCATATAGGAGCTCTGGTAGCATAGTGGCTAAGGCACTTGACTGCTAACCAGAAGGCTGGTGGTTCAAACCCACCAGCCACTCCTCGGAAGGAAGGTTGGGCAATCCTACTTCTGTAGTGATACTGCCTCGGAAACCCAAGGAGGGGTCACTATGAGTCAGGTATGACTCGACGGTACACAACAAGAACAACAAGGTCTTTTTTGTGGATCATAACAAATTGTGGATATCATTGAGAAGAATGGACATTCCAGAACTCTTAATTGTACTCATAAGGAACCTGTTTATAGACCAGCATGCTGTAATTCAAAGAGAACAAAGGGACAATTTGAGGCAAATCAAAACAACAATGAAATACCATCTTGCCCCAGCACCAGTAACAAAGTTCAACAAGACAGAATATAAGAAATGCTGGCAAGAATGTGGAGAGATTGGGGCTCTCATACACTGCTGGTGGGACTGTCAAATGATACAACCACTGTGGAAAGCAGTATGGTGATTCCTTAAAAAGTTGAAATTAGAAAGACCATTTGACCCAGCCATTCCATTACTAGGTATATATCCTCAAGAAGTGAGAGCAGGACAAGAAGAGAGATATGCACACCCATGTTCATCACAGCACTATTGACAATAGCTAAAAGATGGAAACAACCTAGGTACTCATCAATAGAAGAATGGATAACCAAACTATGGTACATACACTTAATGGAATACCAAGCAACCCTAAAGAATAACATAGAATCAGAAAAATACCACATAACGTTGATAAACTTGGAGGACATTATGCTGAGTGAAATAAGCCAATCACAGAAGTGTAGATATTGTATTAGTCCATTATTGTAAAAAAGTCAAAGAAAGGTTTCTATATGGAAGGAAATTTTTTTTTTTTACAGTAGCTACCAGAAAAATAAAATACTTAGGAATAAATATTACCAGGGACACTTCATGTTTAAAATCAAGAAGGGAGTGCATCAAGGTTGTATCCTTTCCCCATACTTACTCAGTCTATGTTGTTGTTGTTGTTGTTAAGTGCCGTCAAGTTGGACCCAACTCATAGCCACCCCTCCTTGGGTTTCTGAGGCAGTATCACTATGGAAGTAAATTGCCCAACCTTCCTTCTGAGGAGTGGCTGGCGGGTTGGAACCGCCAGCTTTCTGGTTAGCAGTCAAGTGCCTTAGGCACTAAGCTACCAGAGCTTATTCAGTCTATATGCTGAGCAAATAATCTGAGAAACTGAACTATATGAAGAAGAGCATGGCATCAGGATTGGAGGAAGAATCATTAACAACCTGGGATACGCTGATGACGCAATTTTGCTTGTTGAAAGTGAGGATAACTTGAAGCACTTAGTGTTGAAGATTGAAGAATATAGTCTTCCAGTAGATTTTCGTACTGAGTTTCTTAGGTTTTCTAGGCGTAAGATCATATCATAAGCAAATAGGGATCATTGAACTATTTCTCAATATAAAGAAAACAAAAATCCTAACAACTAGATCTATATGCAATATCACAATAAATGGAGCAAAGTTTGAAGTTGTGAAAGGCTTCACAGTGCTTGATTTTACAACAGACGCCAACGAAAGTAGCAGTCAGGACATCAGATGATGTATAGAATTGGGCAAGTTGGCTGCAAAAGACTTCTTTCAAGTGTGGAAGAGCAAAGATGTCTCCTTGAGGACTAAGGTGCACCTGACACAAGTCATGATATTCTCAATCACCTTATATGCATGTGAGAGCTGAACAATAAATAAGGAAGACCAAAGAAGAATTCATGTATTTGAGTTGTGGTGCTGGTGAAGAATGCTAAAAATATTGTGGACTGCTAGAAGAACTAACAAATCAGTCCTGGCAGAAGTGCAGCCAGAATGCCCCTTGGAAGCAAGGATGGCCAGACTTTGTCTCACTTATTTTGGTCATGTTATCACAAGGGATCATTCCTTGGAGAAGGATGTCATATGTGGTAAGATAGAGGGTTGACAGAAGAGGGGGAGGCCCTCAAAAAGATGGATTAAAAAAGTGGCTGCAGCACTGAACTCAAGTATAGCAAGGATGGTGGAGCTGGCACAGGACTGGGTGGTGTTTCCCTCTGCTGTGCATAAGGTCTCTATGAGTTAGAGACAACTGGACGACACCTAACAACAACAACAACATTTGTTAAACAGACAATCTCCTCCCCATTTAATGGATTTCTGCCCTTTCTCAAAGATCAGCTGGCCATAAGTTGATGGATGGATTTCTGGGTTCTCAATTCTATTCCATTGGTTCTTGTGTCTGTCATTTGCCAATGCCAGGCAGTTTTGACTATTGTGGCTGTATAGTAGGTTTTGAGGTTAGGGAGTGTGAGACCGTCTACTTTGTTCTTCTTCTTTAATAATGCTCTGCTTATCAAAAAACTCTTTATATTCCATATAAAGTTAGTGATTGGTTTTCCCATATTCTTAAAGAATGTTGGTGAACTCTGGATTCGGATTGTATTGAATGTATACATTGCTTTGGATAGAAATGACATTTTCAAAATGTTTCTTCTGCCTATCCATTAACATGTTATGTTCTTCCATTTATGTAGATCTCTTGTGGTTCCTTGAAGTTGTCTTTTATATTTTTCTTTGTAGAGGTTGTTTGTGTCTCTGGTAAAATTTATTCCCAAGTATTTTATTTTTTGGTAGCTATTGGTAGCATAGTGCCTAAAGCATTTGACTTATAACCAAAATGCTGGCTTTCAAACCCACCAGCAACTCCTCAGAAGAAAGGTTGGTCAATCTACTTCTGTAGTGATGCTGACTCGGAAACCCAAGGAGGGGTTGTTATGAGTCAGATTCGACTCCACAGCAGTGCTTTGTGTTCTACCTAATATGAATGGTTTTAATTTCTTTATTTCTTTTCCAGAAATCTCTTTACTGTTGTAGAGGACTCCAACTGATTTTTAGAGGTTGATCTTGTATCCTGCAACTATGCTGAATCTCACAATTTGTTCCAGTAGATTTTTTACTGAGTTTCTTAGGTTTTCTAGATGTAGGATCATATAATCAGCAAATAGGGATAGTTGAATTTCTTTCTTAACAATCTAGATGCTTTTGATTTCCATTTCCTGCCTTATTGCCCTGGCTAGGAGTTCCAATACGATGTTGAATAGAGGTGGTGATAGAGGTTGTTCTGGTTACCTGGTGCCACTCTGATAATAATATACCACAAATTTGATGACCTTAACAAACAGGAGTATTCTCTTACAGTTTGGAGGCTTTAAGTCCAAGTTCAAAGTGTCAGGCTCTAGGGGCTGGGTGAAAGCCCCTCAACCTTGGACTTCAGCTATGCCTCCAGCTCCTGGCCCACTGAAGCTAGAGGATTTTCTTCACTCAGACAGCTGCTGGCTGCTGAGGCTGTCAAACTCAAGGTTGACAAGTAAAAAAGGCACTGCCCCAATGTTACCAAACCACACGGCAGGTCATTAACTCAAGTCCATTGTAAGTCCCAAGGTTGGCAGAGCATGGCAGGCTGCTGAACAATGACATGGCCTAATATCTATCATGGAGAAAGTTCCATATGCACTGGAAAAGAATGTATACTCTGCTGTTATTGGGTGAAGTGTTCTGTAGATGTCTAGAAGTTTAAGTTGGTAGATCGCATTATTTAGTTCTTCGGCATCTTTGTTTTGTTTTTTTCCAGTTGTTCTGTCTTTCATTGGTGAATTAAACTCTTCTACTACCATCGTGGATTCATCTATTTGTCTTTTCAATTCGGTTAAGGTCTGATTTATGTATTTGGGGGCTCCTTCATTGGGTCCATAAATATTGATTATAGTTATATCTTCTTGTTCGATTGATTCTTTAAACTTTAATCATTCTATAATGTCCTTCCTTGTCTCTTATGTTGGTTTTTGTCTAAAAGTCAATTTGATCAGAAATTAATATTGCCTCTCCTGCTCTCTTTTGGTTGCCATTGGCTTGATATATCTTTTACAAACCTTTGATTTTTAGTTTATTTATTTTTTTCTCTCTTTAAGGTGTGTCTTTTATAGATAACGTGTTGATGGGTTAAGTTTTCTTATCCAGTCTTCAACTCTCCATCTCTTCAGTTGTTGTTGTTATGTGCCATCAAGTCTTTTCTGACTCAGCAAGTTGTTTCCAACTCAGCGATACTATGCAAAGCAGAACAAAACACTGCCCAATCCAGCACCAGCTCCATTCTCATTGCTATACTTGAACCCATTGTCACAGCTACCATGCCATTCCATGTTGCTGAAGGCCTTCCCCTCTTTTGTTGATCCTCCACCTTACCAAGCATGACATCTTTCTCCAGGAAATGGTCCCTTCTGACAACATGGCTAAAGTAGGTGAGACGAAGTCTGGCCATTCTCACTTCCAATTTATTTTGGCTGCACTTCATCCTGGATATATCTGTTAGTTCTATTAGCAGTCCATCATACTTTCAGCATTCTTCACCAGCACCACAACTCAGAAGCATCAACTCTTCTTCCGTCTTCCTTATTCATTGTCCGCTCTCATATGCCTATGAGGTGATTGAAAATATCATGGCTTGTGTCAAGCACACCTTAGTCCTCAAGGAGACAACTTTGCTTCTCAGCACTTAAAAGAGGTCCTTTGGAGGAGTTCCGGCAAGATGGCAAACTAGACACAAGGACTGTACAGACACTCTTCAACAAAGAAAAGGGAAACCAATTAACACAGGCACAGAAAATAATATTGGACCCCTGAGCCTTGAAGGGAAGGATACAAAAGTGGACTAAACCCCAACTAGCAGAAGAATTTGCGTGAAAATACCAAAAAGGGAGACACACGGAGCTGTGGTCTGGCAGCGGACTGAGCAACCCTGTCGGCACAGACAACACGGCTTGGAGATTCCCGAGTGGTGGTAGGACCTAAGAATTAACCCCAAAATCACCCTACTAGCCAGGGACTGCATGAAAGACTGCATGGTGGCTGGGGAACAAATGGAGAAGGTGAGGAGAAGGTGGGCCGAGTTGTGGACTTTTGCCCGTCTGGAGAGTGCTGCCATTTTGTAGGTTTGAAAAGCAGCTTGAGTATTTTGGATATTTAAAGAGACAGCACTCTCGCAGATTCCTGCGGTGGTAGGACTTAAGAATTAACCTAAAAATCACCCTGCTATCCAGGGACTGCACTGAGGACTGTTCACTGTGGCTGGGGAACAAACGGAGAAGATGAAGAGAAAGGTGGGCTGAGTTGTGGACTTTTGCCGGTCTGGAGTTGCTGCCATTTTGAAGGTTTAAAAAGCGGCTTAACTATTTTGGATATTCAAAGAGACAGCTGTCTTGCAGATTTCTGGTGCTTAAGAACACGTTCTGCTTTCCAGCAACCCCAAGGGCACTCGGGGCCTGCAAGACTGAAAAGGTACGGCATTCTTCTTGTTACTACACCATACACCTGCTTGGTGAATGGAGGTGTGGCCATTCCCACTCCCACCTATCTTCTGGGCCAACAGGAACTCCATCACAGTCTGTGTGCTCAGACAGAGCCTGGGTGCCCTACCCAGTCCTCCACCAATTATTTCTTTTTTGCTTTCTTTTTCCTGGTGATTA
The DNA here is from genome assembly GCF_000298275.1 of Orycteropus afer afer. Taxonomy (NCBI): domain Eukaryota; kingdom Metazoa; phylum Chordata; class Mammalia; order Tubulidentata; family Orycteropodidae; genus Orycteropus; species Orycteropus afer. The sequence goes on from NW_006921915.1 coordinate 2,476,278, forward strand.
GTTTGCTTGTATTTGTCCATTTCAAACAAACTAATATTATTAATACTTTTGTCCTTTTTATTATTAT
>NW_006921915.1:2479074-2482842 GCF_000298275.1 Orycteropus afer afer
TATACAACTATGAGACCAGAAGAACTAGATGGTGCCCAGCTACCACTGTCATCCCCTTGGAAGGGATGTAGGAGATCCTGGATAGAGAGGGAGAACAATGTGGAACAAAATTCAAAATCATTTGGAGGAAAAAGAAAAAAAATAGTTGGTTCTTACCAGGTTTGCTGGTCCAATAGAGCCTGGTGGAACCACTGACACTATGGGCCCTAGCTGCCCTTCAGGTCTGGAATTGAACCCACACCTGTGGTTTCCAGCCAAACAAAGTATAGGCATGTGAGTTAAATATACGCCCTGGAGAGAACAATCATGGGAGAAGGAAGGGCTGCTTATGCACAAGGAGACAGCTCAGACGGCCAGAGAGTATGGAGTGATGGACCCTGGAGAGGGGTAACTATGAGGAGGAAGTGGGAGGGGAGTTGTTGCATTGTGGTAAACTGTGGTCAATGACATGAGACAAAGTATATGTGAACTGCTGTATGGAAAGTGAATTTGCTCTGTAAATCTTCACCCAAATAAAATAAATAAATAAATAAATTTTTTTAAAAAAAGAGGTCCTTTGCAGATGACTTGCCCCGTGCCATATGCTATCTAATGTACTGACTGCTGCTTCCATTGACGTCAATTGTAGAACCAAGCAATGTAAAGTCTGACAACTTCAATCTTTTCTCCACTTTCGTGATGCTGCTTATAGATCCAGTTGTGTTTCTCTTGAGTGGTGAATTTAATCCCTTGACATTCAGTATTATTATCAAGTGTGAATTGGTTGCTGTCATATTGTTATGCTTTTTTTCATGATGTTTCTGGTTTCTTTGTTCCATATAATTTTCTGTGCTGAGCTCATTATGTTTAAGAATAGTGTTATCATTTCTTTTGTTGCTATTGTTTTAGTATTTGCTAAATATTTATATTTGTCCTCTTTTTACTGTGATGTTTATCATTTTTCTTTGTGGTTACCCAAATATATATATATATTTTTTTCCCCCGAGTTCAGAACAGTCCATTCTATATTGCAACTCTCTTGACTTCCTCACCATGTAGCAGTTCTATAACTACACAGTATTTCCCCTCTTTTCAGTTTGAAGTTGTTCTCATTTGCCAATTGATGTTTATGGCTCACTGTTTACAATCTTATAAGCTTATTTTGCTTTGCATATTTCCATAGCTGTGTCAGGAGCTCTGATAACACAGTGTCTAAGCCATTTGACTGCTAATGAGAAAGCTGGTATTTCAAACCCACCACCCACTCCTCAGAAGGAAGACCGGGTGATCTACTTCCATAGTGATACCACCTCAGAAACCCAAGGAGTAACTTTGAGTTGGATCCTCCTTGACGGCAGTGAGTTACAGCTGTGTTGGTTTCTGGGTTATATCATCTTCTGTATTAATGGTTAGCTGTTGTTTGCTATTTTTGATTCTCTGTTCAAAAGACTCCCTCTAGGATCTCTTTTAAGTTTGGTCTGATTTTAACAAATTTTCTTAATTTCTGCTTATCTGGAAATCTCCTAATTTCACCATAATATTGGAGGGACAATATTGCTGAGTGTATGATTCTTGGATGCAATTTTTTCTCTTTCAGTGTTTTATATATACCATCCCATTTCCTTCATGGTATCTGCTGAGAAATCAGAAATGATTGTTATTTTATGTCCTTTGTAGGTACCTTTTCATATTCCCCAAGCTGTTTTTAGTATTCTTTCATTGTCTTTGGTTTTGGTGAGTTGGATGATAATATAACTTGGTGATTTTGTTTTGGGGTCTATCCTGTTTGGGCTTCATTGGAATTCCTGAATGCATTTATTCTCAGCTTTCATCATATCAGGGACATTCTCTTCCAAGAAATTTTGGACAATTTTTTTAGCGGTTTTCTTTTTCTCTTTCTGTTCTGCAATTCCAGTTACACATAGGCTATTCCTTTTGATGGTATCTCATGTGAACTTGTGGCTTTCTTTTTTTCCTTTTCTTTTTCCTGATTGATCCCTTTCCAAAAAAGTACACAGGTATTTGTCTTCAGTCTCATTAATTCTATCTTCCATTATTCTATTCTAGTCCTTTGCCCTTTCAATGTGTTATATATTAATGAAAATTTAGTATTGATTTTCTGGACTTCTATTTGTAGATTTTGTATCATTTATAATTTTTCATTTATTTGCTCATTTTGTTCTTGTATTTCCTTCTGAAATTTCTCTACAGTTTTGTCTGTCTTTTCCTTAATTTTTGTCAGTGTTTTCCTTGATCTATCTCTCAATCCTTCGAAGGTATCTATAATTATTTATTTATTCTTTTTTTAATCAGGGTTTTATGCTTCTTTTTCTTCAAGGATGTGTTCTGCACCTGTATCTTGCTCCCTTTTTTCTACCATCTTATTTTGCTTCTTTGTGTGGACTGTAATGGTCTGTTTTATCTGAGACATTGTGGCATTGTTGTATTTAGATCCTGGCTAACTGTTCATGGAGAGCAGCTACAGGTGAGTCAAGCTCCTCTTGGTGTTTGTTTATCATTGGCCAGTTTTTGGAAATGGAAGTGGTGGCACTCACTCAGTAAGTGGAGCTACAGGAAGTGCAGGTGTGGTTGCCTAGTATGCACACAGTTGATGTCTCCCACTCCGTTAAATATAAACAATAATTGAAAAAAAAATCAAAAAGTAAAAGCAAGTAGACAAAAAACACACTGCATAAACACACAGGAACATTCACACACACACAAAAAAAGGAATAACAGCAACAAAAACATAAATATCTGGGGAGGACTAAAGAATAACACAGAATCTACAAAACACTGCATAATGTGGATGAACTTCAGGACATTATGCTGAGTGAAATTAGTTGATCACAGTAGGACAAGTATTGTATTACTCCGTTATTGTAAAAAGTCAAAGAAAGGTCTCTATATGGAAGGAAGTTTTACCAGGTGTGGGACGGTAGGGTAGGAACACAGTTAGATAGCTAGAGACAAGTATTTATTTGGGTGAAGAGAAGGGCAATATACTAAATGTGAGTGATTAACCTTGCTGCATTGAGGAAGAGGAAGACATAGAGAGTATATGTGAGGTACAGACCACAATGATGAACTTTTTTGGAAATATAGTACTGTGTTGTCAATGAAGGCAAACATGGATATATGGTTGAATAGATGAGTGAACAGGCTGAACTATTATATCTATATGTTTATTCAGTAGGGAATGTGCCCAAGGCCTTGTATAGGTTTGGTATACAAAGTTTCTACAGGTGTGTTGGTATGTTCTTTAAGAACTCCCAGGTATATAGTAGAGCTAAGAAGGGAAAAGGTTGTGGTCACTTCTTGGCCATAGCTGAGTGAGCAGTTGGACCTGTGGGCTTGGGACCATAGTAGTAGGGGATATCAAGCTCAATTTGCAAAGCATACTACACAAAACATTGTTCCACCTCCTACCTTGGCATGTAGCAAATGGGATCTTAAAAGCTTGCAAGTGGCCATGTACATGCAATGGGGCATCTCTCCTTGTCCAGAGCAAAGATGAATGAAGTAAACCAAAGACTCATGGAAACAATTAGTCCAAGCAACTGGGTACACCATGTGATCTTCAGCCTACATGACTATGAGACCAGGAGAACCAGATGGTGCCTAGCTACCACTGTCAACTACTCAGAAGGGGATCTATATAGGAGATCCTGGATAGACATCCTGGATAACAATGTGGAACAAAACTCAAAATAATTAAAAAAAAAAAAAAAAAAAAAAGGGACCAGGTTTGCTGGTCTGATAGAGCCTAGTGGGATCCCTGATATGATG
>NW_006921915.1:2483072-2498843 GCF_000298275.1 Orycteropus afer afer
CTTCCTTCCGAGGAGTGGCTGGTGGGTTTGAACCGCCAGCCTTCTGGTTAGCAGTCAAGTGCCTTAGGCACTATGCTACCAGAGCTCCCAATACAAAATATAAATGCTAACCCCAAATTATCTGTATAAGACAAAATATGTAAGTAAATGTTTACTGTATCATATTAGGCCCATATCATTAAGTTATAGAAAGGGCAAATGTGGCAGAAGAGTCTGATAGCCCTACCTGAGAAGATGGAGAAGACAAAGATAGTGCAGAGATGGCTCTCAGAGCAAATAATAATTGATATTAGCAATTAGTAATATGAAGCTGGATATTATTCCAATTATATTTTTGAAAAAAAAAATTGTTTTGTCAGCAGTGTGGAGAACAGATGAAAAGGAAGTAAGAAGAAGTAATAATTTTATTAGTAAATTACTTAAATGTAACTCAATAAATACTTATTTTAAAATGTTCTACTATATTACAGTATTAATTGCTCAATAATTCGGATTATAAAGTTCTGTCTCAAAGAAAAGCTATAATTTTTGAAACTGGAGGAAATAAATACATAAAAATCAATAACATGGGAAAATATTATGCATTTAAAAGCTATAAAAAATTATAATAGAAAAACTTAATTTATGTATCTATTTTGTTGTTGTTGTAGTTATTTACCATTGAGTCGGCCCCGACTCATAGCGACGCCTCCTTGGGTTTCCGAGGCAGTATCACTACGGAAGTAGGAATGCCCAACCTTCCTTCTGAGGAGTGGCTGGTGGGTTTGAACTGCCAGTCTTCTGGTTAGCAGTCCAGTGCCTTAGGCACTATGCTACCAGAGCTCCTATTACCCCTGCAAAAAAAGGATAGTAATTTTACCAATAAAAATAAAGTAAATTTAATTTTCTTCCCAAGAGTTTCTTTTTGTATGTACAGTGTTCTTCAGATGTGAAATATAAATAATATTAATTTAAATTTTACTTATAAAGTCAATAGTTTTAATCATAAACAGAATTTTCTTTTTAAAAAAATAAAAAGAAAGAAATACTGAAATTGTAATTGGACTTGACACTTCTGGTATTGTGATGGTCTACATTTATTTGTAAGTCCCCTGTTCAAAATATAAAAACACAGCTATTCCCTGGATTCAATAAAAGTAACATACTTGAAAATGTGTTAGTTTCTGATATTGTTGTTGTTATGTGCCGTCGAGTCGGCCCCGACTCATAGCGACCCCTCCTTGGGTTTCTGAGGAAGTATCACTACGGAAGTAGGATTGCCCAACCTTCCTTCCAGGGAGTGGCTGGTGGGTTTGAACCACCAGCCACCTGGTTAGCAGGCAAGTGTCTTAGCCACTATGCTACCAGAGCTCCCAAATATAGGAACAAGCTGAAATCACGGTAAGAAGTGATCAAGGCATTAGGCACAAATGTTTATAGCTGGAACTAAGAACTTTGGAAATTAAAAATCTCAAAACAATGGGGTCTTGTCTTAAATCTGAGAGACACAATAAAGAAGGAGCTATCAAAGGCTCAATATCATACATTAAAAGGTGACACAGAAAATATGCACCTTTAAGGAGGGTGCTGTGTACAATGAGGATATCATATCTAAAATTTTCTCAAGTACAGTCCATATAAATTCACAATAAAAAATGCATTAAGGAACAATTCACTATTAGAGCAAAACTGAGTGCAAGCATCAAACAATGGATTTAGAACTCTAGCACTATAAATGTTGGAATAATAGGGCTTCAACAATTTCTTTTAGAAGAATTAGCATAAGGCTGGTTCCAAACTGCTGTGCTACTCCATCATCTCTGACATCAATGCCTCCTCCTCTCTTCAATACTGTTCCTCCTGGCTTAGGGTTCCATATTTTTCTTTAAATTCTCATGGAACTCACAAATTCCTAATTAAGCAGCTCATGTGGTGGTAGTAGAGGCTGGGAGGCTGGCAGGCTGGCAGGCTGGTAAGTCCCAAGTCTGTGAGTAGGTCTGGATGATTCTCAAAACTCACGTGGTTGCAGTATGTGGTAAAACCAAAATCAATGGGTCAGATGACTAGCTGCTGTCTCAAGCATGGAGGTGAGACAATGATGAACCAAATGCAGAACCTGATCAAGAGAGAGAACTTTCTCACATATATACCCTCAAGGAAACTGAAGGTATTGTGTTGAGTCACATCTTCTAGCAAGACAGGACTCAAGATACATCCATCCCTAAACAGACATAGAGACTAGGATTTATAATACACAAAATGGATAGCAATGGCTAGAAGGGCCACACTAAGCAATTCATTGCACTGAAGATAGTAAAGAGTATGATAAACAAAATAAGTCAGAAAGTATAAAATAAGGAAAACAGATGTTGTAAAATACATTGAAAGTGGATTTTCAGTAAGATTGTGGGATAGGCAGACAAGCCACATAGACCATCGTCAACAAAGAAAAGAGAAAACAATTGACAGAGATACAAAAGGTAATTCTGAAGCCCTGAGCTTTGAAAGAAAGTATATAGAAGTGGATTAGGCACCAACTAGTGGAAAAACCTGAATGAAGACAATGAGTATGGAGATGGTTAGAGAAGTGTACTGTCAGCTACCCTCATGGGTCCAACATCCTGAACATTTACAACTGGTGTTGGGGTCTGATAATTGACCTAAAGATCAGCCCTGATCACCAAGGGTGGCAGGGACAACTGTGCTGGTGGCCTATGACTAGGAAGGGAAACAGCAAGGAGGGAAACAACCTGAGCTGTGGACTTTCATCTCTCCAGGGGGTGAAGTCATTTTGAATATTTACAAGTAGTGGCCATTTTGGATTTTAAAATGAAACCATTCTTGTTAGGATTCCAAGGACCTAAGAATAGGCTCCATTTGCCAAGGATGACAGGGACATATGAGAGGCTGACAACAGGAAAGGAGACAGATAGTGAGTGTGTAAGTGCTGTCAACTAGCAAATAGAAGAGCACAGCATAGTACTCTGCTTACATAGACAATATACAAAGAAAACAAGGAAAACAAAAACCGTGGACAAGTCACTCCAATATACAATCACTAATTAAATATAAACACAAAAATGTCACATGCCACAGAGATAACAGAGCATCACAGACCATACAAAGAAGCAAGATAAAGCAGGAGAGAAAAGTGACCAGGATATAGACCCAAAACACATGCCTGAGGAAGAGGCAGCATTGGAACTCCCTGAAAAGGAATTTAAAATAATTATATTTAGGCACCTTCAATGAACTGAGAAACAGATCAAGGAAAACACTGACAAAATTGAGAAAAACATAGAGAAAACCCTAGAACAATTTTGAAAGACAGTACAAGTACAAAATGACAAAATAATTGAAAAATTAAAAATTATACAAAATGTACAGACAGAAATACAGAGGATTAATACTAAATTTTCAGAAATACATTACACATTGAATAGGTAAAGGAGCAGAATTGATGAGATTGAAGGCAAATGCCTCAATATTTCCTTGGAAAGGGATCAAGCAGAAAAAAGATCAAAGCAAAATGAAGAAAGACTAAGGTTCATGTGGGATACAGTCAATAGGAATAGCCTACATGTAATCAGAATTCCCATAAGAGGAAGAGACAAATAAAACCACAGAGAAAATTGTCTAAGATTTGTTGGAAGAGAATTTTCCTGGTATGATGAAAGATGAGATCATATCCATTCAAGAAATCCAACAAAATTCCAGTAAGGTGGAGGAATAGACATAAAGACTGCAAAGATCATCTTTGACAAAGAAAAGAGGAGCCTATTAACAGAGATAGAGAAGATAATCCTGGAGCCCTGAGCTTTGAAAGGAAGGATATAAAAGTGGACTAAATTCCAACTTGTACAAGAAGTTGGATGAAAACACCAAAAAAGGAGACATATGGTGCTGTGGTCTGGCAGCAATCCTGATGGCACAGACAGCTTGGATATTGCCGAGTGATGTTAGGACCTAAGCATTAACTTAAAAATCAACCCTGCTAGCCAGGGCTGCAGGGAGGACTGCACAGGTGGCTGGTGAATAAAAGGGGAAGCAGCAAAACACCAAACACATTGTGGTTGAGTCAGATTCGACTCATAGTCAACCTTTCTTGGGATTCTGAGTCAGTATCACTACAGAAGTATTTTGCCCAACCTTCCTTCCAAGGAGTGGCTCATGTGTTTGAACTGCCAGCCTTCTGGTTAACAGTCAGATGCCTTAAGCACTACACCAGCAGAGCTCCCAAACCAAATGCACTACTGTAAAGTTGGATCCAACTCAAACTAGCCATTCCTTGGGTTTCTGAGGTAGTATTACTACAGAAGTTCTTTGCCCAATCTTTCTTCTGAGGAGTGGCTGGTGGGTTTGAACTGCGAGCATTCTGGTAAGCTGTTAAATGCCTTAGGCACTACACCACCAAAGCTCCATCTTTTGAACAGTAAACCAATAACAGCAAAGAACAACCAATCATTAATACACAAGATGACATAAGCCAGAAGCAGACACAGCTATGGATGTACCCAAAGTAAAATAATCTTACAAGATTGGAAACAGGGAACCAGAGACATCAATTGGCAAATGAGGACAAAATAAAAAAATGTGAAAAAGAATGTAGTTACAGAACTTCTAAATGGAGAGGAAGTAAAGAGAGTTGCAAGATAGAATGGACTGTTCTAAACTCATGGAGAAAATTACAAATCACAGGGTAACATCAAAGAATAATGAGAAAGCTTCACATCCCAATCATAAAGAAAAGCACAAGTATTTAACAAATACTAAAACAATAGCAACGAATAAATGATAACACAATTCATAAACATAATGAGGTCAGCACAGAAAATTATACAGAATAAAGAAACCAGAAATACCATGAAAAAAAAGCAGAGCAAATGACAGCAACCAATTTATACTTGTCGATAATTATACCAAATGTTAATGGATTAAATGCACCAGTCAAGAGACAGAGAGTTGCAGAATGGATAAGAAAACATAACCCACCATGTTTATTGTCTAAAAGAGACACACATTGGAGACAAAGACAACAAACATCCTAAAAATCAAAGGTTGGAAAAAAGATATATCAAGCAAATGGCAACCAAAAAAGAGCAGGAGTGTCAATATTAATTTCTGATCAAATTGACTATAAGACAAAAACCACCATATGAGACAAGGAAGGACATTATATAATGATTAAAGGATCAATTGGACAAGAAGATATAACCATAATAAATATCAATGGATGCAATAAAAAAGCCCCAAAATACATAAATATGCCTGTAAAAGAGTTGAAAAGGCAAATAGATGACTCCACAGTCGTAGTGGGAAACTTTAATACACTACTTTCAATGAAAGATAGAACTGGTAAGGAAATCAACAAAAACACAGAAGAAATAAACAATACAATCCACCAACTTGACCTCATAGACATACAGAGAGCACTTCAACCAACAATAGCACAATATGCATTATTTTCCAGTGCACATGGAATATTCTCCATGATAGACCATAGATTAAGAGATAAAACAAGCCTAAGCAAATCTAAAAATATTGAAAAACAGCAAAGCATCTTCTCAGATGACAATAATATCATATTAGAAATCAACAGTATGAAGATCAAATGAAAAAGAGCAAATACATGGAAACTGAACAACCAAAAAGTTCTGTCCCACACGGTTTCTCTGGAGAATTTTACCAAACTTTCAGAAAAGAGCTGACACCAATTCTACTCAAACTATTCCAAAACACAGAAAAAGACGGAAGCCTCCCAAATTCATTTTGTGAAGCAAGCATAACCTTGATACCAAAACCAGGCAAAGACACCCCTCAAAAGGAAAACTATGGATCAATATCTCTCATGAATATAGACAAAAAAATCTTCAACAAAATCCTAGCCTAAAGACTCCAAAAACAAATCCAAAGCATCATTCATTATTACCAAGTGGGGCTCATATCATATATACAAGGATGATTCACCATTATAAAAACAATCAATGTCCTCCACCACATAAATAAACCAAAGGAAAAGAACCACATGATCATATCAATAGATGCAGAAAAGGCATTTGATAAAACTCAACACCTATTCCTGATCAAAACTCTCAGCAAAGTAGAAATAGAAGGGACATTCCTCCACTTAATAAATGGCATATATGCAAAACCAACTGCCAATATTATTCTCAAAACCATTCCCCTTGCAAATAGGAAACAGATAAGGATACCCTCTATCACCACTTCTATTCAACATTGTATTGGAAGTCCTAGCCAGGGCAATAAGACAAGACAGGAAATCAAAGGCATTCAAATTGGTAAAGAAGAAGGCAGACTATCCCTATTTCCTGATGATATGATCCTATACCTAGAAAACTCAAGAGACACAGTAAAAAATCTACTGGAACTAAGAGATTTAGCATAGTGGCAGGATACAAGAACAACATCCAAAGTCAGTTGAATTCTTCTACACCAGCAAAGATATTGCTGAAAAAGAAATAAGGAAATCAATACCATTTACAGTAGCTACAAAAAAAAAAAAAAAAAAAAAAAAAAAAACTGGGAATAAATCTTACCAATGAAACAAAAGACCTGTGCAAAGAAAAAATTAAAAGACTAGTTCAAGAAACCATAAGAGATCTACATAAATGGAAGAACATACAATGCTTGTGGATAGGAAGATTGAACATTGTGAAAATGTCAATTCTACCCAAAGCAATTTATACATTCAGTGCAATCCCAATCCAGATCCCACCAACATTCTTTAAGGATATGGAAAAACCAATCACTGACTTTGTATGGAAAGGAAAAAGACCTTAGAAAAGTAAAACTCTATTGAAGAAGAACAAAGTAGGGAGGTCTCAAACTGCCGTATCTCAATACCTATTATAGAGCCACAGTGGTCAGAACTGCCAGGTATTGGTATAATGACAAATGGAATAGAATTGAGAACCCAGAAGTAGATCCACTGACCTATGATCAGCTGATCTTTGACAAAGGGCCACAATCCATTAAATGGGAAGAGAATATTTGTTTAGGAAATGGTGTTGGCAAAACCGGATATCCATTTGCAGAAAAATGAAACAAAGTCTGTACCTCACACCATACACAAAAACTAACTCCAGATGGATAAAAGACTTAAAGGTGAATTCTAAATGTATAAAGTTCCTCAAGGGAATACTAAGGACAAATTTAGGGGCCTAAATCCAAGGAAGTGTCGCTATGAGTTGGATCCGACTTGACGGCAGTGTGTTTGGTTTTCTTGGTTAACACACAGCATAAATAAATAAAATATAACACAAAATGCACAAACATCAGAATATAAACTAGATGAATGGGACCTTCTAAAAAATTAAATTTTTATGTGTTTCCAAAGACTTCTTCAAAAAGTCAAAAGAGAACCAACAGATTGGGAAAAGAGTATTTGGCAACAACATTACTAACAATGGACTTATCTCTAGAATTTATAGAAAACTCCAACAGCAAAAAAAAAAAATAATAATCCAATTAAAAAATTGACAGAAGATAACAACCACTGTGGAAAGCAGGATGACAATTCCTTCAAAAGTTGGAATTAGAAATAATATCTGACCCAGCCATTCCATTGTTAGGTATATATTCTAAAGAAGTGAGAGCCAGGATGAGAACATATATACACCCATGTTCATCGCAGCACCATTTGCAATAGTCAAAAGTTAACAGAAGGATGGATAACCAAACTATGGTATATACACACAATGGAATACTATGCAACTCTAAAGAAGAGCAAGAATAGTGTAGACTTTGCAAAACACCACATAATATGGATGAAGTTGAAGGCCATCCTCCTGAGTGAAATAAGTCAGTCACAGAAGGACAAATATTGTATTAGTCCATTATTGTAATAAGTGAAGAAAAGGTTTATATAGGAAGAAATTTTCTTTGTTGATTACCAGGGATGGGAAGGGAGGAGAGGGAACACTGTTAGATAGGTGGAAACAAGTATTGATTTGGGTGAAAAGAAGGGAAATGTATCAAATATGAGTGATTGACATGGTGGCATTGAGGAAGAGGAAGACATAGAGAGGTGCATGGGAGGTACAGACAACAAAGATGAACCCCTTTGCACATATAGTACTGTGTTGTCAGTGAAGGTGAACATGGATATATGGGTGGATAGATGGGTGGGCAGGCTGAACTATTTAATGTCTTTACAATGTGGCAATGTGCCCGAGATCATGTGTAGGGTTGGCAGACAATGTTTCTACAAGTGTATTTGAAGGTTTTGTAAGAATTCCCAGGTATATAGTAGAGCCGACAATGGAAAAGTTTGTATCCACATCTTGGCCACAGCCAGCTACCCAGAGGGGCACATATTTGGATCTGTGGGGTTGGAGAATAGTTGCAGGGTGAATCAAGCTCAATTAGCATAACATACTACAAGAAACATTATTCTACATCCTACTTTGGCAAGTAGCCATTGTGATCTTAAAAACTTGCAAGTGGCCATCTAGATATAATGATGGGTCTAGCTTCATCATAGCAAAGGAAAATGAAGAAAACAAAAGATTCATGGAAAGAATTAGTCCAAGTGACTGGTACACACCCTATATGATGATGAGACCATAAGAGCTACATGGTGCCTGGCTACCACTGTCAACCTCTCAGAAGGGAATCTATGTATGAGATCCTCAATAGAATGGGAGAAAAATGTGGAACAAAACTCAAAATCATTAAAAAATAAAAATAAAAAAGGGACAAAGTTTGCTAGTAAGATAGAGCCTGATGGAATCACTGGCCCTTAGTTGTGGTTCTGGTTTGCAGTTGAATCCACTTCTGTGGCTTCCAGCCAAAGAAAAGACAGGGGTATGATGTGAACATTTAGACTAGGTAGATACACTCCTTGGAGAGAACGATCATAGGAGAATAGAAAGGCTGTGTAGGGAGACAGTTTGTGAGGTAAGAGTGCATGGAGAGAAGGACAGAGGGAAGAGGGAACTATGGGGAGGAAATGGGAGTGGAGCTGTTGCATTGTGGTTAACTGTAGTCAATATCATGAGAGAAAGTGTATATGAACCATTGTATGGAATGTATTGAATTTGCTCTGTAAACTTTCACCCAAATCACAATAAGTGAAAAAAAAAAAAAAAAGAAGAAGAAGAAGTACAACAAACTCCAAACAGGATAAACTCCAAAAGAAAATCACCAAGATATATCAACATAAAACTCACCAAACCAAAGACAAAGAAAGAATCCTGATAGCAGCATGGGAAAAACAAAAAGTTGCCCACAAGGGACAACCAATAAGATTAAGCTCAGATTTCTCAACAGAAACCATGCAGATAAGAAGACAATGGGATGGTATATATAAAACACTGAAAGAAAAAAAAAAAAATTCCCAACTAAGAATTATATGCCCAGCAAAATTGTCCCTCAGTTATGATGGTGAAAATAGGACATTTCCAGATAAGCAGAAATTAAGGGAATTCATTAAAACCAGACCAACCTTACATGAGATGCTAAAGGGAGACCTTTGGACAGAGAACCAATGGCAGCAAACAAAAACTGATAATTAACACATGATCACATAACCCAGAAACCAACCCAGTTATGGAAGTATCCAAAGTAAATGAGCCTACAAGATTGTAAACAGGGAATCAGAGACATAAGTTGCAAATGAAGACAACTACAAACCAGAAAGAGGGAAAAAACTGTATACTTACAGAACTTCTAAGTGGTAGGAAGTCAAGACAAATACAAGATAGAACAGACTCTTCTAAACTTGGGAAAAAAAAAAAAAAACTATAAAGCACAGGGTAATCTCAAAGAAAAATGGTAAACTTTCACATCCAAATAAAAAAGAGAATGAGCACAAATATTTGTAGTTGTTGTTTTTATTAAGTGCCATTGAGTTGTCTAGGACTCATAGCAACCCTATGCACAGCAGAATGAAACATCACCCAGTCCCACTCCAGCTCCATGATCCCTGCTATATTTGAGCCCATCACTGCAGCCACTGTGTCAATCCATCTCCTTGAGGGCCTTCCCTGTTTCATTGACCCTCCACCTTACCAAACTTGACATCCATCTCCAGGGAATGGTCCCTTCTCACAACATGACCAAAGTAGATGAGACGAAGTCGGGCCATTCTTGCTTCCAATAAGCATCCTGGCTGCACTTTCTCCAGGACAGATTTGTTAGTTCTTTTAGCAGTCCATGGTATTTTCATCATTCTCCACCAACACCACATCTCAAATGTATCAATTCTTCTTTGGTCTTCCTTATTCATTGTCCTGCTCTCACATTCATATAAGGTGATTTAAAATATCATAGCTTGTGTCAGGCACACCTTAGTCCTCAAGAAGACATATTTGCTCCTCAGCACTTGAAAGAGTTCATTTGCTGCTGACTCGCCCAGTGCTATACATCATCCTGACTGTTGCTTCCATTGGCATCAATTGTAGAACCAAGCTGTCTTTGACAGCTTCAATCTTTTCTCTATTTATCACAATGTTGCTTATAGGTCCAGTTGTGAGAATTTTTTTTTTCTTTATATTGAGATGTAATCCATACTGCAGACTGTATTCTTCAGTCTTCATCAGTAAGTCCTTCAAGTCATCCTCACTTTCTGCAAGCAAAGTTGTGTTGTCAGAGTATCACAGATTGTTAGTGATACTTCCTCCTATTCTGATGCCATGTTCTTCTTCATATCATTCTTCTTCTTGGATTACTTTCTTAGCATACATATTGAATAAGTATGGCTTAAGGATACAACCTTGACACACTCCCTTCTTGATTCTCAACCATGCAGTATTCCCTTGTTCTATTAAAACGACAGCCTCCTGGTCCTTGTACAGGATCCTCATCAGTACAATTAAGTGTTCTGGAATTCCCATTTTTCTCAATGTTATCCACAGTTTGTTATGATCCACACAATCAAATGCTTTTGCGTAGTCAATGAAACACAAGTAAACATCTTTCTGGTATTCTTTGCTTTGACCCAGGATCCATCTGACAACAGCAATGATATCCCTTGTTCCTGATATGTCCTGTTCTGAATCGAGCCTGCACCTCTGGAAGTTTTCTGTCTATATATATTGCTGCAACCATTTTTGAATTATGTTCAGTAAGATTTTACTGTCATGTGATATTAAAGATATCATTCAATTGTTCCCACATACTGTGGGATCACCTTTCTTTGGAATGGGTATAAATATGGATTGCTTCCTGTCAGTTGGCCAGGTAGCTTTCTTCCAAATCTCTTAGAATAATCAAGTGAGTGCCTGCAGTGGGGCATCCATTTGTTGAAACATCTCAATGGGTATTCCATCAATTCCAGGAACCTTGTTCTTACCCATTTCCTTCAGTGCAGCTTCAACGTATTGCTTCAATACCATTGGTTCTTGATCATATGCCACCTCCTGAAATGTATGGACATCGGCTTATTATTTTTGGTACAATAAGTCTGTGTATTCCTTCCATCACCTTTTAATGCTTCCTGCATCATTTAATATTTTACTCATAGAATATTTCAATATTGCAACTCAAGGCTTAAATTTTTTCCTCAGTTCTTTCATCTTGAGATGTGTTAAGCATGTTCTTCCTTTTTGGTTTTCTAACTCCAGGTCTTTGCACATTTCATTATAGTAGTTGGCTTTATCTGCTCAAGTTGCCCTTTGAAATCCTCTGTTCAGCTCTTTTATCTTCTCATTTCTTCCATTTGCTTTAGCTACTCTCCAATCAAGGGCAAGTTTCAGAGTCTCTTCTAACACCCAAAAGACCTAAGTTCTTTTCTTCTTTTCTCGTGTTTTTAATGACCTCTTACTTTCTTCATGGATGATGTTCTTTATGTTATACCACAATTCTTCTAGTTTTCGGTCATTGATGTTAAATGAAATAAATCTATTATTTACATGTTCTCTAAATTCAGGAGGGATGTATTCAAGATCATATTTTGGCTCTCGTGGACTTATTTTAATGGTCTCCAACTTCAGCTAGAACTTGCCTATGAGCAGGTGATGATCTGTTCCACAATCAGCTCCTGCCCTTGTTTTGGCAAAAGATATTGAGTTTTCCATTGCATCTTGCCACAGATGTAGTCAATCTGATTCCTGTGTATTCCGTCTGGCAAAGTTCATGTGTATAGCCACTGTCTGTCTTTTTGAAAAAATGTATTTGCAATGAATGAGTCATTGGTCTTACAAAATTCTATCATGTGATCTCCGGCGTTATTTCTGATACCAAGGCCACATTTTCTGAATATTGGTGATCCTCCTTTGTTTCCAACTTGTGCACTCCAGTCACCAGTGATAATTAACACATCTTGATTGCATGTTTGGTCAATTTCAGACTGCAGAAGTTGATAAAATCTTCAATTTCCTTATCTTTGGCTTTTGTGATTGGTGTGTAAATTTGAATAATAGTTGTATTAACTGGTCTTCCTTGTAGATATATAGATATCATCCTATCACTGACAGCACTACACTTCAGAACAGATCCTGAAACTTCCTTTGTGATGATGAATTCCATGTCATTCCTCTTCAAATTGTTATTCCAGGCATAGTAGATCATATGCTTGTCTGACTCAAAATGGCCAAAATCAGTCCACTTCAGCTCATTGATGTCTAAGATATAAATCTTTATGTATCCCATTTCAATTTTGACAACTTCCAATTTTCCTAGATTCATACTTCTTACATTCCGTGTTCTGATTATTAATGGACATTTGCAGCTGTTTCTTCTCAATTTGAGTCATGCCACATTAGCAAATGGTGGTCTCAAAAGCCTTACTTTACCCATATCATTAAGGTTTGTCATATTCTGATGATGTAGCTCTTTTCTAGTAGTATTTTGAAAGCCTCTGACCTAAGGGCTTGTACTCCTGCACTGTACCAGATTTTTCCAGGGTATTCATAAAATTGTGCAATAATGTATCAGACAATGTTTCTCTGCTATTCATAAGGTTTTCCCTGATCAATTCTTTGAGAAGTGGATGGCTTCCTTCTTTCTAGTCTGTCTCAGTCTGTAAGCTCCATCAAAACCTGTGCACCATGTGTTTCCCTGCTGTCACTTGAAGCAAAGGTGGCACAGCCTCAAGACTCATAGGAAAATGCAAGCCACAACAGTATGACAAACTGACCAAGAAGTTTGTCTCCCTTAGCTTTTTGAAACATCTCCACCCTCCTGTTACGTGGATTCCAAGCTGTTGCTCTGCTCTGTCATCCCCTCTGGCTTCTATTTCCCCCACTTTCCTGCCTGGTGGAGGTGGGGCCTGGATCCCTCTTCTTGTCTGGATCACTGGCTGCTCCTCTGCTCTGTCAGTTTAATATTTAGTAAATACTAAAACAATATCAATGAAGGAAGTTATAACATGATTAATAAACAAAATGAGTTCAGCACAAAAAAAATTATATGGAACAAAGTAATCAACACCATGAAAAAGCACATAACCAAAGGCAACAACAAATTCATAGTTGTCAATAATTACATCTCTGACAAGGGACTTATTATAAAAATTTATAGAAAACACAAACAGCTCAGCAACAAAAAGATTAATAATCCAATTAAAAACTGAGCAGAAGACATGAATGGGCACTTCACCAAAGAGGATATTAAGGTGGCCAACAAATACATGAAGCAAAGCTCAATATCATTAGCCATCAGATAGATGCAAATCAAAACAACAAGATACCATATCACCCCAGCACTAATGGTAAAGTTTAACAAGACAGAAAACTACAAATGCTGACAAGGATGTGGAGAGATTGAGACTCATAAGCTGCTGGTGATACTATCAAATGACACAACCACTGTGGGAAAACAGTATAGCAATTCTTTAAAAAGCTGCAATTAGAGGTAACATTTGACTTAGCAATCCCATTACTAGGTACATATCTTAAAGTGAGAGCCAGCACAAGAACAAATATATGCACACCCATGTTCATCACAGCACTATTTCCAATAGGAAAAAGATGGAAACAACCTAGGTGCCTATCAACGGAAGAATGGCTAACCAAACTATGGTACATAAACACAATGGAATACTATGCAACACTAAAGAATAATGCAGAACTTGCAAAACAGCACAAAACATGGATGAAGTTGGAGGACATTATTCTGAGTGAAATAGGTCAGTCACAGAAGGACAGATATAGTATTAGTTCATTATTGTAAAAAGTCAAGGAAAGGAAAGGTTTATATATGGAATGAAACTTTGTTGTTTACTAGGGGTGGAGGAGAGGAGAGGAAACACTGACAAAAAAAATGCATTGACCCAATGTAACTTTAGTTTTGTGTATTTCACTGCACATAACTTATATTTCAATAAAATGCATTTAAAAATATATGTATCTAAAGTGGGCATTGTAAGAAAAATATAACAAATATAAACTTCAATTGATATGCTGTGTAATACCTTAAGGGAACTCTGGTGGTGTAATGCCTAATGCATTTAACCGTTAACCAGAAGGCTGACAGTTCAAACCCACCAGCCATTCCTCAGAAGGAAGGTTAGGCAATCTACTTCTGTAGTGATACCACCTTGGAAACCCAAGGGGGGGTCACTGTGAGTCTGATCTGACTTGACAGCAGTGTTTTTTTCTTTCTTTCTTTTTTTTTTTTTGTAATAGCTTAAACTCAGTTGAAAAGGCCACAAATATGTAGTTAATATATGAAGGGTCACACAGTGCTGAATTTTACAAGAAATTCGTGATATTTCTCTGTTTATTTTTCATTTTGTAATGGAAAAAATAGACCTATTTAAAAGTGTGTTGAATAGGATATTGAACCTCATGTACCTGTTAACCAGTTTTAATTATTAGCTTGGCCAATTTTATTTTGACTCTACCCACATTTATTTTCCCCTATTCTTTTAAGGCAAGTCACTGGATCCATAATGTATATATATATATATCTTTAACAAATAAAGGCTCTTAAAAATATCTATAATTTAAAATACATAGTCAATGTTTCAATTCCTAATTATCTCATACAAGTCAATTTTATGTTTTCTTTGTTTGGTTGAATGAGTTTGAAACATGTCCTACACATTGTTATTATTAACGTGACATTTAAATCTCCTTTAATTCAGAGGTACCTCTTTTATCTATTTATTTCCTTTGCAATTCATTTAATGAAGAAATCAGGTCATTTGACCTGTACCTGTAGTATTTCTCACAGAACAAATATTGCTAATTGTAGTCTCATGACATTGCCCTTTTAGTACTGGAAATGTGGTCATTGGATCTAGATGTTGATCGTATTTAGTTCTCTTCCTTCTTTCCTTCCTTCTTTCCTTCCTTCCTTCCTTCCTTCCTTCCTTCCTTCCTTCTTTCCTTCTTTCCTTCTTTCCTTCCTTCCTTCCTTCCTTCTTTCCTTCTTTCTTTCCTTCCTTCCTTCCTTCCTTCCTTCTTTCCTTCCTTCCTTCCTTCCTTCCTTCCTCCCTCCCTCCCTGCTTCCTTCCCTCCCTCCCTCTCTACCTCCATTCCACCCTTCTTCCTTTTTATTTGTTATAAGCATTAAACTGTACTTCCATCAAAGAGGTACACGATAAGTTGTCACTCTTCTTTTTGTGTTGCTTGCTGTCAAGTTGATTTTGACTTATAGCCACTCTATAGGACAGAGTAAAATTGCCCTGTCGGGTTTCCTAGGCTATAAATCTTTTGTGGAGCAGATAGGCAGGTCTTTTCTCCCCTGGAGCCACTGATGGTTTCCAACTCCCTACCTTTTGGTTAGCAGCCAAGTTCTTTAACTATTGTGCCACTAGGGCTGTTTTTTTTTTTTTTTTTTTTTTTTTCTGACACAACTCTGGATAGCCAAGCATTTAACTGTTTA